>NC_041381.1:88956859-88964036 GCF_002162155.2 Triticum dicoccoides
AACGGCGTGCGGCGGTGGGCGGCAGCAGGCAGCGGTGGCGGCGCGGTGGATCTGGCAGCGGCGGCGGCGAAACGCGGCGAGGGGAGCGGAGGCGGCGGCAAAACGGGATCCAGGGGGGTCCCGAGTGCGGATTTATAGGGGGGGTGGACTCGGGAGGCGTGGGCGAGGGGCAAGGCGCGGCGGCGGCGATGGCGTGCGGGAGGCGGAGTCGGGGACGAAGGCGGCGGCTTGCTGGGCCATGGCCTGGCTCGGGTGCTGGGCCGGCCGAGTCGGCGAGGGAAAATATTTTTTTTTAAAAAACAGACATTAAATAAAATAAAACCAATAAAATAAAAATACAACCTAGGCATATAATATATCAAAATTTTCAGAAAAAGATTTCCTACGAGATGAACATTATTCTAGCTTCAAATAAAATACAAAAGAATTTTAATAATTCAAATAGTGCTGCTGACCTATTTAAAACCCAACAAAATCATTTTGAAAATACCAAAATTAATTCAAAATTATTTCTCTCAAATTTTCTGATGTAGGGAATCATGTTACCCTAATTTCCATATATTTTATTTTTGGAGAAAAATAATTTGAATAAAACTCAAATAACTCCAAATTCAAAATAAATTCAAAAGAACTTTGAATTTAATTCTTTTAAAACTTCCAACTCATATTTCATATATTTTGAAGAAGTCATATTATCTTCTCTCGTGAAAATCATTGAGTTGCTTAAAGTTTGTGAATTGGAAATATTCTCAAATGAAATTCAAATATTTTCAACACCCCCTGTCATTTAAATAAATGGAAGAAGTCATGTCATCTTCTCTCTAGGGTTTTGTGATGAAAAGAATTTGAATTTACGAAGATCATAAAAGCAAAATGAAAGTTTGGGAAAGTCCTTTTATTCCCTCTCATTTAACTTTCAAAAGTTTTGAATTTCACTCAATCAATCAATCAATCAAACAATCAATCAAAACTATCTATTTATTTATAACATTCCAAAATTTAGAATTTTGGGATGTTACAAACCTACCACCCTTAAAATGAATCTCGTCCTCGAGATTCGGAGAGGCTAGCAAGAAATAGGTCAGGGTTTGGGGGTCTTCAAAATCCATCGATCAGCGCACAAGGTCTGGGATGCTACCACCCTTAGAATCATTGTTACGGTTCCATCAGAACTCATATACTCCATCCTTATTGTTGGCAGTGTCGATCTTCTCAGATCTCGAGAAAACTCCTTCTCTGGGCTCTTCCGATGGTGGCATAACTTTTCCTCAATACTTCTGTCCTTGGTAAGGTTATTCCGAGATTGGGTCTTCTTAGCTGACGGGTCTGGCGCCAATGCTAAACAACTATCGATATCTCATGGTGGTCAACAATTTATGGTTTCTCCTGCAGAAAACGGGTCTGGGTTGAACCTCACCGTATAACCTACGGTTGGCAACAACTGCCTTGTACAAGGGGAAAATTGCTATACCACTCTACAGTTCAAACAAGGCTTTGATCGTCGTCTCTCTACTATAGGTAAGTCACTCAAATTTACCATCCCACATAGCAAGGCGAATAATAAGAGTAAGTCGGTATGGTGATCAATCCATCCCGCACCCAAATCATTACCTTGTATATAGTTTAGCGAATCTCGCATTCTAGCACTCGGTCATCCTCACAAGCATTGCAGAATTTCTCTTGTCAACGAACCAAGTTCGGATAAATCCATTGATTCTGCAAGCCAAACAAACATCTATCATTCCTTAACAACTCTCAGGTTTTGCGTTGCTCCTATAAAATCGTCGGTGGGTAAGGGCATATCCTCTTCCAAGGGTTTTCCTTCAGCAAGAGTGTGCTTGCTCCTTGGCAGGTCTTGGGGCCTGTGGGTTATGGCCCATCTCATCACTTGTAAACCTTGAACTCATCCTCGGGGCAACTGATCACTAATCCAACATTCAACTTCCAGCTCCCTAGCATACTTAAAATCCATCCAATTGTACTGTCTTCCTTCCTTCTATTGGCACCAAACTAGGACATGATTACTCAGACTCATCTTGGAATTTCCATTGATCCTTATTTCCAACATCATACCTCCTTTATTTCCAATAGTAATACTTCTTTTCTTCATGCTCTTGGGGTATCCAATATATCGAGATAAAACTCATGCTTACAAAGTCCATACTCCACTTCGTGGAACATCATTATCCTTTACGGGGTCAAGCGTCCTCACAGGGGAATATTGGCCATCTCTGCATGGCACTTCTTCAACTGGGAAACGTGAAACACATCATGAACTTCTGACAGTCCTTTGGGTGACCCCAATTTGTTGGCCACTTCTCCCATACGCTCCAAAACTCGGTATGGTCCAACAAATCTCGGGGCTAACTTTCCCTTAACTTCAAATCGTTTAACTCCTCGCAGAGGGGACACGCGAAGACATGCTCTGTCTCCAATTTCATAGACTTCCTCCTTGCGTTTTTGAGTCTGCATAACTCTTCTGCCTGGACTGAGCTAACTTCAGTCTATCTTGAATCAACTTAACATTCTCTTCTGACTCCTTGATCACATTTGGTCCAACAACTGACGGTCTCCAACTTCATCCCACATCAACGGTGTCTGGCTCCTTCTCCATACAAAACTTTAAAAGGGGCCATCTTCCATCTGGCTTGGTAACTGTTGTTGTATGAGAACTCCGCGTAAGGTAGATTATCATCCCTACTAGATCCATAATCTAGCGCACACGCTCTCAACATGTCCTCCAGAATCTAATTGACTCTCTCGATTTATCCATCTATCTGCGGATGAAAGGCTGTACTGAACTCTAGCCTAGTACCCAAAGTGTGGTGCAGCTGACTCCAAAACTTTGAGGTAAACCGTGTTCCTCTATCGATGGTCCTCGGAACTCCATGCAGACATACATCCTGGTCAAATATATCTTGGCCAACTTCGCACTTGTATAGGTGGTTTTCACTGGGATAAAGTGAGCCACTTTGGTCAAGCAAATCAACTACTACCCAGATAGAATCGTATCCCAATCTCGTTCTGGGAGATCCGATAATGAAATCCATGCCAAGCTTATCCCACTTCCATTCGGGTATTGGCATAGGCTGTGGTAATCCTGCTGGCTTCTGATGCTCTGCTTTTACTCTCTCTGACATACATCACCTACGACTACATACTCTGCAATATCCTTCTTCATACCAGTCCACCAGAAACACTCCTTCAAATCCAAATACATCTTGGTGTTTCCAGGGCGAATCGAGTATGGTGGGTCATGAGCCTCTTGAAGTATTTACTTCCTGATCCTTGCATTATTGGGAACATATACACGGTCCTCGAACCATAAGGTGTCGTGCTCATCCTTACGAAAACCTTTGGCCTTTCTTTTTGCTCATCCTCTCTTTTTTTCTCAGCAATCTCTTTGTCATACTTCCGAGCTTCACGAGTCTTTCCCAACAATGTAGACTGAACTTCCATTGCTGCAACAAAACCTTTGGGAACAATCTCCAACCGAAGTTCCCTGAAAATCCTCGGATAACTCCTTTGTAAATCCTCCGCTTATGAGGGTATTCGTCCTTGTTTTCTTTATGGTTGTGTCACATTTCTCCACAAAGATTGTATGCACAAGATTTCTTCATATCACTTCTACAAGGCCTCAACTTCTGGGACACAAGACGAGATCTTTGCAGAGTCAACTTAAATTCTTCCCAAACGGTTACTCCTTGCCATCCATTGATGGTTTGGTACATACTCCACCAAGTAGTAGCAATTCTTACAAAGCACTGAAGAGCATGCTGGGTTATATCCTTTCCGGTTATAGGGTTATTCTCCATGTTCTGAATCCATTGGTCTGTCTCCAATTGACTCACCGGTCCAGAAAATATAAGCTCATCTCCATTCATCCTCTATCGGGTCCATGGGTTTGGGGGTGGGATAAGAGAGATCGAGGGGGATGCACACAATACAAACAATTTTTTTTTGAAAAGACAGATTTTATTGTGGCTGTCGGAAAAACAACAAACAAATGACAGCTCACAATCGTCGCATCTAACGTAAGTATGTAACAGGGGTTGGGTCTTCTAATGGTATATAGATCTCAATGTCATCAACTCTTCAAGTCTTGGTCATGTCTCCGATGGTTTCTTCTGATCATGCTTGTCCTTCTCAAGTTCTTTTGCCAGATCATCTCTGTTATCGCAAAGTCTATCACGACGTTCTTTAATATTTCTGGATTTGCATTCCAAACTTCTGGGTTTCAACATCCTTAGTACAAACCATGTCCTTTTATCCTTCAGCTCCTGACGAATCTCCGGTATCTCGAGGTTTTGCTTCTCCAGCTTGTCTATTTTCAGCTTCAAGGTCCTGAGTTCTTCACAAAATGCTCCCTTATCAAATACAGCTTCCTGAAGGTCCATCTTAAACTCCTGGTTGTAATACTTCAGATCCTGGTGATACACCAGCTAAGGTTAAAACTTCATCTTTTGCTAACTGATGCTCCATTAGCCCTTTTATCATCTAATACTTCCGAAAGATGCTTCCTTAACACCTCACGGTGACAATAACATGAGCGAGCGATAGCATCATGTCTATGACTATGTCTCTGTCATGAGCTATCATTCCTTAGTTGATATTTCCTGTCTTGGGGCTTTCTTGACAGAACTTTGAGTTTTTAACTCTCCATGCTCCGGTCTTTCTCGGATACACCTTGATCTCGGATATTGACAACTTCCATAGTCTATCAAATTCCATAAGCGTAGCCTTCCTTGGTCATACCAAATCTGGAAATTCTTCATATTCTCCTAGTCTTCAACAGTTGTAGTTTCCATTATCATAGTGTATGGTAAAATCCTCTTCATTCCGAATGGTCTTAGTTGTCCGATATCTTGTACTCCTTGGAGTGGTCTCATCAGCCGAATCTTTGTGGTCAAAAGGGGAAAAGGGTATGGTCTCACTAAAAGGGAATATTTGAATAAGCTCAGAAGAGAAGAGTGGTAAAAGATTCTTTTGAAAAGAAAGTTGTAGAGAAAATCTTTCCTATGGGCTTGCCAGTTTCTAGGGTCATGTCCTACAGTCAACCTGGCTCTGATACCATCTTGTAGCGACCCGACCTCAGACGATCAAGTCTCTGTGCTTACGTGTCATCCCTGGATCGGTATGCTGACACACACAATACTCGAGGATTTATAACAGAGGTAAATCACATGTATAAAAATAATGTAAATACTATTACCTCAATCCAAATATAGCGGAAGTAACAAGGTTGTGGATTCCCATCAACACCAATGGCAAAGTTGAGTATAGGAAATCGTAACCCTAACGTACCACTTACTCGTCGTCTGAAAAGTCTGCAACATGAAACGTTGCAGCCCGAAAATGGGTCAGCACATGGAATATGCTGGCAATGTAACACATAGAGAGTAATGAAAGAATAAGCTATACTACATGCATATATGGCTGGTGGAAAGCTCTATGGTTACAGTTTTGCGTAAAGCCAATTTTCCCTACTCCAAAGAAATAAAGTTATTTAACTATCACGGTGATTGTTAAACATTGAGAATGGTTGACAGCATCCTCAATCCCAATTAAAAAGTACTCATTAACAAACCCAACAACATTTAATTAGAGTAACATGTTGAGATTCAAATGATAGTTCAAGTACTAGATACTCAAGATGTCCATAACCGGGGACACGGCCAATCATGATTAGTTTGTACACTCTGCAGAGGTTTGCGCACTTTTCCCCACAAGACTCGATCGCCTCTGCTTGGTTTCTCGCACTACATGGTGTTTGAGAAACGGATGACCGAGACACAGTCTTTCAGAAGCGCTAGCACCTTACGATGGGTGGACCCGTACACCTACATCCCCTACATCTGCTAGTCCACCACTATAAGAGTTCGCACGACTTAGTCAACTATGCCAGAGCCCATAATGGCTTGTGGCTGCACACGTAAGTTACTAGTATGAATTATCTTATGATCCCTTTGAGCCTGGGTGGCGGTCCATAGGAAAATCACACGGTACCCCCGGGATTTCCAAAAAAACAGGCAAGTCCTGGTAACCCCAGGTGCCTCAATCCACCCAGATGTGTATTTAAGTTGCCACCTTAGATAAACCATTAATTAACAAACTCACATCTGTCATGGATATACACTCACCCAATCCACGTCTACTAGCATAGCATGGCATAATAAGCAAACGTAGAAGTAACTCCCAAAGGTTTCATAAGTAAAACAGGTAATAGGTACTACCTCATCTACTTCCCATCCCACAATTTAATTAGATCCTAAACATGCAATGTGTGAGGATTGATCTAATGCATAAAAACTGGGTAGTAGAAAAGGTATGATCAAGTGTTACTTGCCTGCAATGTTGATGAAGATGATTCACACTCAAAACTCTTGATAGGTCTACTCGTCACACTCCGCTCAATCTATCGTAAGCAATCAATAGTAACCACACATAAGCAATCACTCAAAAGATCGGAAAGAACGAAGGAGACATTTCGGAAAACATTAAAACCAAGCGAATAACTCTTGCAACATAAAACAATTTCTAACAGTACCAAAACTATGTGTATTTGGCCTTATCAGAAAGTTTAGGTCAAGAGCTTTAATTTGCAAAAAGAATCAAATAAAACGGAGTTACGAAACTCAAATTACAGACGAAACAAGATTGAATACTAATCTGAACTAAACTCAATTTTTAAATTGTCAAAAACATGTTTAAGTTGTTTATCTGGATAGAGGGGATCATAACGAAGAAGTAGGCGTTGGTTTCGTTGGATTTGGACTAACGAGTAAAAAGATGTGGTTGATTGAAGTACATGGTCTAATATGTAAAAGAAACTACTACAAATAGGTCCCTCGACAGAAAACTAAAATAAAAAGAAAAATCCTATCGAACGAACGTTCGCTAAATAGATCTACAGAAAGATAATGTTCACTAAAACTAACTAAACAGAAAATGTTCGTTAAATAATAAACCTAAAAAAACAAACCTATGGTTTTTTTAGAAAACCGATCTAAACTAAAAACCGGGCGGTTAGTTACCGGTTCGGCCGGTTCGGGCAAGAAAACCGACGGTGGCGGTTGTCGACAGTGGCGGCTCCGGCGCGGTGCGGCATCGGCGGCGGTGGCGCGGGGCTACGGCGCTGGCGGGCGGCGGAGTGCGGTGCGGGATGCGCGCAGCGGCC
>NC_041381.1:88964328-88982763 GCF_002162155.2 Triticum dicoccoides
AACGGCGTGCGGCGGTGGGCGGCAGCAGGCAGCGGTGGCGGCGCGGTGGATCTGGCAGCGGCGGCGGCGAAACGCGGCGAGGGGAGCGGAGGCGGCGGCAAAACGGGATCCAGGGGGGTCCCGAGTGCGGATTTATAGGGGGGGTGGACTCGGGAGGCGTGGGCGAGGGGCAAGGCGCGGCGGCGGCGATGGCGTGCGGGAGGCGGAGTCGGGGACGAAGGCGGCGGCTTGCTGGGCCATGGCCTGGCTCGGGTGCTGGGCCGGCCCAGTCGGCGAGGGAAAATATTTTAAAAAAACCAGACATTAAATAAAATAAAACCAATAAAATAAAAATACAACCTAGGCATATAATATATCAAAATTTTCAGAAAAAGATTTCCTACGAGATGAACATTATTCTAGCTTCAAATAAAATACAAAAGAATTTTAATAATTCAAACAGTGCTGCTGACCTATTTAAAACCCAATAAAATCATTTTGAAAATACCAAAATTAATTCAAAATTATTTCTCTCAAATTTTCTGATGTAGGGAATCATGTTACCCTAATTTCCATATATTTTATTTTTGGAGAAAAATAATTTGAATAAAACTCAAATAACTCCAAATTGAAAATAAATTCAAAAGAACTTTGAATTTAATTCTTTTAAAACTTCCAACTCATATTTCATATATTTTGAAGAAGTCATATTATCTTCTCTCGTGAAAATCATTGAGTTGCTTAAAGTTTGTGAATTGGAAATATTCTCAAATGAAATTCAAACATTTTCAACACCCCTTGTCATTTAAATAAATGGAAGAAGTCATGTCATCTTCTCTCCAGGGTTTTGTGATGAAAAGAATTTGAATTTACGAAGATCATAAAAGCAAAATGAAAGTTTGGGAAAGTCCTTTTATTCCCTCTCATTTAACTTTCAAAAGTTTCGAATTTCACTCAATCAATCAATCAATCAAACAATCAATCAAAACTATCTATTTATTTATAACATTCCAAAATTTAGAATTTTGGGATGTTACAAACCTGAAGAAGAAGAACTAGAGAGTTCTTGAGGGTGACTCCGCCGACACACTTCACTCATATTATTTTGGCGAGAACAAGTGCAAACAACTTCCACATCTTGCACTAGTTTAAGGAGTCACAAACCCTCTTGTTGGCAAGACAAGGGACAAGGTAACCTAATGCTTTCATGGACATCATCTTGTGTGTGCATCACTCTATGTCTATGGATATCCTTGTTTGTCCCTTGTGGGACTAACCCATGTAGGTATTGAAAGTGCAACTCACTCCAAAGGATTGCTCTGAATGATCTACATCAACATTGAGCATCCACATCTTCAACACCTACATGAAGTCATCATCGACAAAACCCAAGGTTAGTTCATCCCTCTTAGGGGGGATATCACATCTAGGGGGAGATTTACTCTTAAGAATTGAGCTAAAGCAACTCTAATGGTGTGAACACAACAATGCTTTATGTAAAAGTGGTAACCCCACTTGTGCTTAAACGATGAGTATGACCTATGATCAAATGTTCTCATTTGACTCCCCAGTCAATATACTCATATATAGATGACCTAGTCATCGAAAATTGCTTGATAGATGCTAGAATGATTGTGCATGCTTTGCCACATATTTCATTTGCCATTTTATTGTGTGAGCATGTTGGTTGCATATTTTACTCATTCAAAAGGACATCCACTTGTTGTTTTGATTGTTTGGCTCTTTCTCTTTTGCCAAGTGAATGGACAAGAATGCCTAAGAACCTTCTCTAGCTATCTATGCTTTTCTTGTCTCAAACTCTATTCATGCTACATCATAAAGTTTGATCAAGTCAGATTCGAACCACTATGTGTGAGGAGCACTCGGAGTCCCCGATTCATCATAGACTTAAACTTCCAAAACCTCTTTGTGCATTTCGGTCTGACCGAGTCATCCAATTCGGTAAAACTGAGTTCACTAAATTGATCTAGGTTTTCATCTCGGTGCAACCGATTTGAACACTTTGGTCACATGGAGTTGCAGCAACCGCTTGCGATTCTGCAATCTCGGTGCCACTGAGTTGTTCCACTCAGTCACACCGACAGGGTCGGGATATAAATACCCACGGGTGAGATTTTGGAAAATTCTGCAAAACCCCTCAGCCCGTGCGTGTCCTGCTCTGCCTCCTCGGGTCTCCGGGTCACCTCCTCGCTGTCAGCGACCTCCCGCTGCTGGTTTCTGCTGTCGTCGACGGAATCTGCTCCGCCGTCGCCGCTGTAGCAAACACCCGCTGAACTAGGGTATGTGTTCGACCCCTTCTACTGTCTATTTACCTCCAATCCTAGCACGAGGACAATGCCATGATTCTTGCCACGAATGAAATCAATCTATCCAGCTAAATCTTCCTTCGGCTTAGTTTGATTCGAAAATTTTAGGGTTAGCTCTCCGCAGAACTCATCTCGGACTGACCGGATCATAGAAATCGGTGTCACTGATTTGGCTTAGGCCATTGCACATGCGCTTTTTTGCCTGACCGAAAACTGCAAATCGGTGTGACCGAGATCGATTCTCTGTGAAACCCTAGCAATCTCGATGCCACCGAACTGTGACTCGGTCTGACCGAGTTCACTAGTTTAGGTTCCAAAAGTTGCTTCGGTATCACCGAGTTTGTCAATTTGGTAGCTCCGAGATCATTTTTGTAGATAACTAAAACTAAGTTTTTGACTCATTTGTTTTGCAAAACCTCTATACTTTGTGATGCTCATCTACTATACCTCATCTATAATCTATTTACAGGGTCTGCTGACAGTTTGCCTGCCAAGATGTCTGACCAAAGTGACAGCCAAAACAGATTTGAACAACAAGAGCATATGAGTGTTGGCACTAGTCCCTCAAGCAGCTATGATGAGGGCAGCAGGAGCACACCTAGTAACTTGCCCAAGGCAGCCACTAGAGCAAGGAAGAAGAAAACCTCATATTATGAAGATGAAGATTATGTTGCAGCTGAGGATGAGGCCATCTCAAAGAGGAAAGTGGTGAAGAAGGAGTTTGACACCGCTGCATCTACAAAGCCTGGCATGAACAAGAAAGCACCATCTAGGAGAATCCTAACATCCAAGCCAAGAAAGGTTGCCACAGGACAAACTATGAAATTCACAATGGAATCTGATGATGAAGGAGAGGCAGTTGGTGATGACAAGAAGAAGAAGAGGCCAAGAACCACTACTGCAAAAGTTCTTGGCAAGTCAACTATGGTGAGAGATCCAGCTGTTGATGAAGAGGAAGAGGAAGAGGATGCTGCTCCAGCACCCAAGGCACAAAAGTTTATGGGAGATACAATCAAGTCAGGGGCTGCTCCTAAGCCCAAATCTGCTCCCAAAGCTGCAGCTCCAGCCACCAAGTCTGCACCCAAGAGGAGCACAAGAAACATCCCTGCTGAAGAGAAGAACAAGGCCCCAGTGCCTGAAGTTGAAGAAGAAGACGCTAAAGCCCAAGTGCTGAGAAAGCTCAAACCAAAGATCCCAGACCACAATGACACACATCCAGTGGCAAAGGACATGAGCATCAGGAAGGATGCAGGTCTGAGCCTTTGGAGGAAAAGTGACCCTTATGCTGTGAGAAGGAGAACTAATGTGGATTACATGTTCCACACTAAGGAACAACAAGACTTCTATGAGACCATTCTGCTTGACAAGAAGCCAATTGTCTGTGACATGAGATGGGTTGACTGGACATACATCAGAGAGAATGAAGATCATTTCCCAGGTGTCTATGATAGCTTCAAGGCTTGTGCAGTTGACAAATTTGTTGGTCAGAAGCTCACTAAGTGGAATGATGAGCTGATCATGCAATTCTACTTCAGTGCTCACTTCTATCCAGATGGTAGGATTGTATGGATGTCAGAAGGTACTAGGTACCAATCAACTGTTGATGAATGGGCCAAGTTGATAAATGCCCCAGCAGCTCATGAGGATGACTTGGATGTGTATGACAAGAAGAAGAAAGACCACAACTCAATGGCAAGTATGTATAAGGAAATTCCTCATGATGCCCTGGAAACTCATAAGTTGGGCTCAGTGAAGTTTCTGTTGTCTGGTCTGCCTACAATCAACACCATCCTAAGGCATACTCTTTTGCCTAAGTCTGGAGATCACAGAATGATAAGAGGACATTCCATCAACTTGCTGCACATTTTTTATATCCCTCAGAAGTTCAAGGTGATGAGTTTGATTGTATAGACAATCAAGAGGACAGCTGCATATCAAAAAAGGTCTTGTGGGTATGCTCCACAAATTCAGGTGCTGATCAACTCAAAGATGGGTGTCAGTGTCAAAACCGGCGGATCTCGGGTAGGGGGTCCCGAACTGTGCGTCTAGGCGGATGGTAACAGGAGACAAGGGACACGATGTTTTTACCCAGGTTCGGGCCCTCTCGATGGAGGTAAATCCCTACTCCTGCTTGATTGATATTGATGATATGGGTAGTACAAGAGTGGATCTACCACGAGATCAAGGAGGCTAAACCCTAGAAGCTAGCCTATGGTCTGATTGTTGTAATGGTTGTTGTCCTACGGACTAAAGCCCTCCGGTTTATATAGACACCGGAGAGGGCTAGGGTTACACAGAGTCGGTTACAATGGTAGGAGATCTACATATCCGTATTGCCAAGCTTGCCTTCCACGCCAAGGAAAGTCCCATCCGGACACGGGACGGAGTCTTCAATCTTGTATCTTCGTAGTCTTGGAGTCCGGCGGACGATGATAGTCCGGCTGTCCGGACACCCCCTAGTCCAGGACTCCCTCAGTAGCCCCTGAACCAGGCTTCAATGACGATGAGTCCGGCGCGCATATTGTTCGGCATTGCAAGGCGGGTTCCTCCTCCGAATAATCCATAGAAGATTGTGAACACCAGGATAGTGTCCGGCTCTGCAAAATAATTTCCACATTCCACCGTAGAGAGAATATTATGTACACAAGTTCAATCTGCTGACGTATCTCGTAGCATGACATCACGCCACTACCAAGCCTTTACTTGAATCATTTTTTATTATACCACCTCAGCGCGTTTAGCGAAGCGGTTTCCTTGGCACGTCTTGTCGAAGCAGAGATCGTGTTCCCCTTATTCCAGGATTCTCATCAATACGGATGTGGGTAACCCAACCGCGCCCGTCGCCACGCCCCCTCTATCGAAGGCGAGTCCCGAACGGTTATGGAGACGGCTCTTGGTATTCTCCCTCCTTATAATAGGACCAAGGCTCGTTTCTTTTCTTCAATCCTCCATCGAATCCTCTCCTTGCTCCAAGTTCCAACACCCAGAGCCCTAGATTCGAGCACTTCAGACCTTCAACAATGTCCGGTTCCGACCTTCAGGGCCGGTGGATGCCTTCCTCCGTCACGGAGGAAGACGTGCTAAAGCTGCAGGAGGCCAGGTACCTGTCCTACGAGATTTTGCACAGGCTGCCCACCGAAGGGCAGGCCATCCCCACCCCCGAGCCCAGCGAGTATGTCGTCTTTGTATCCCACCTCCGTCGGGGCTTAGGCTTCCCGATGGATCCTTTTGTGAGAGGGCTCATGTTCTACTATGGGTTGGAATTCCATGACCTGGCTCCGGAGTCTATCCTCCATATTTCCGCATTTATTGTTGTCTGCGAAGCCTTCCTCCGCGTCACCCCCCACTTCGGCCTGTGGCTGAAGACCTTCAATGTGGAGCCGAAGATGATCGGGGGGGCGTCAAGCAGAGTGCGGCGGGGCGGCTGTAAGCAGGAGGGCCAATGCCCGTGGCTCGAGGGCTCCTTCCAAGAGGAGCTCGGCTTGTGGCAGCAGGAGTGGTTCTATATCACCGCTCCGAAGGGCAGCAGGCAGAAGCCGCCGCCCGTATTCCGCTCGGGACTTCCTCGACGGTTGATGTCGTGGGTCAAACAAGGGCTCAACTGGGGGCCGTCAAAAGACGTGCCCCTATTGCAGGGCCGGATTCGAGACCTCCAGGCAAGGGAGATCGATCTGGTCATGGTGATGCAGGTTATGCTGATTAGGCGTCTCCTGCCCTGCAAATGCCGTCCTCCCCGGCTATGAGAGTTCAATCCGGAGGGACCACGGATTCTCCAACACTTTATGGGTACGACACCCGTGGAGATGTACGAGTTGTTCTTCGGATCACGGGCGGTGTGTCCGGAATTGACCGAGGACGCTGGCCTAAGCTGCAATCGCCCGGATACTCAAGTAAGTAGCTCAGCGTTCGGACGTACCGTCTGTTTGCCTTTCTACAATTCGCCCTTTAACCCGTTATCCTTCAACAGGAGTGGATAGCGCAAGCAAAGCTGATACGGTGTCCGGCCCCCCTCCCAAAGACCGCGCCGGATCCCGTGCTGGTCCGGATGCTGGAAGTTGCGCCTTTAGAAGAAGGCGGAGGGGAAAATAAGGGAGCTACCACCTCGACTAAGGAGGCTCTTAAAAAAGGGGGGATCGAGAATCCCTCCCTCCAAGGGGAGAAGAGGACCGCCTCTGGAGACCCGGAGGCCAAAGCCCCTAAGCGGGGGAAGAAGTCTTCACCAGAGGGTCCTGCATCTGGGGAGGCCCCGGCCGCACATTCTCCCCCAAAGCATCAGCCCTCCAGCGAGCCGTAAGTAGAAAAAAAAGAGCTCGGTAATAAGAGACATCCCTATTTGTGCTTCTGAGGATAACCAAATTTTTACCTTATAGTTCGGATCTCCGACCTTCTCAGATGAGCTCATCTTCGGGGGATCTTCGTCCGGAGATGGTGGAGAGCGAGACGCCTCCGTCCGCTGCGCCGTCAGATAGGGCGGACGAGCCTGAAGTGTCATCACGGAGGGTATCCCCGAGCCCGGCAGAGCCGAAGAGTTCGGCGCCGACTAGTGTTCGGCCGGGGGAGCTGAAGGATCTACTTGAGAGGGCGTCCATCTCAGAAGATCACCGTGCATTGATGAGTATGGTGATTGGAAGGATTTCGTCCGCCGAGAGCGGATTGCATAATGCCGTCAGGAGTTTGCTGGCGGGGTTTGAGGTATGTAAAAATGACACCCCTTTTTGACAGTTTTGCACATAAAGTGCGCCCAGTATAGATAGTAGCCCCTGAGACTCGGTAGGTTGTCGAAAGCGACAGCGTGCCGAGGATCAAAATCGCAGGTATTGAGTGTCGCCTTTCCTATGCAGGTGGCGGATAGTCCGGGGGCTAGCCGGACTGATGGAGTTGCTGAATTAATGCGGCAACTCGATGTTGCGGATGCGGACATAGCGCTAGTCAACAAGCGACTTGACGAGTCGCAAGGTAAGTTGTTTCTCCATAGTCACCTATTAAGGGAGCCAAAGCCCACCTTTTACAATATTTATGCTTGACGCAGATGGTGCTGCTGCTCTGGAGAGCCTTCGGGTAGAACTTGCTCAAGCCGAGGAGCAAGCCAGAAGGAGTGATGCGGCTGCCTCGAGGGCGGTCGAAGAGTTAGAAGTTGAAAGGGCTGCACACTGCCGAAGCAGGGAAGAGATGGCCGAACTGGCCGTTAAATTGAAGGATGCTACTGACCGCAATGAGGCTCTTGAAAAGGAGCGCCTATCGGAGCGAGAAGACCTGGGGAAGGCCACCGCCGAAGCCAAGGATGCCCGTTCTGCAATGCGGGCTATAAAGGAGGAGCTGCGTCAGGCTGGAGACATTGTGGCTGGCAAGCCTTTTCTGCTGCGCCGCAGGTTTACGGATCCAAAGTATGCCCAGCTTGGCCAGGTGTGGGGTCCGGAGGATCCATATATGGACTTAGCGGCGAGTGCGGCAGATGCCGTTGTGCACTTTCGAAGTCAGAAGGATCACAAGACGGAAGAACTATTTTGGTCTCAATTCCATAGTCCGGATCGTTCACTTCCGCTGACCGATCGGTTGGCCGAATGGGCTGAGCTGAATAGGTTGTCCGTACTTGCCATGACGGATATCGTGACTCATGTCTGGCCGGAGAGGCCCAAGCCGAAGAACTATTTTGGCTTATTGTAGCAGTTTCTTGGGGCGGTGCCGCATATCAAGGCGATGAAGCGGTCGGCCTGCATAGAGGGTGCGCGGATGGCCCTCGCCCATGTGAAGACACATTGGACAGAGATGGATGCCACCGCTGTTGCAACCCAGGGTTCGGACGAAAGCCGGTTACCCGCCGAGCACTATTTTGGGGAAGTTCTGCGTGGTGCTCGTGTAATAGAGTCGCAGTGCTCAAAAAATGTCACGTTCAAATGAACGTTTAATTTTGTAAGACAATGTTTATGATGTAAGCGCTTTTTATACTTGTGCGTTCAAGTATTGAAATATCTCCTATGCGGCCGTTTATGTATACGTGTGTATAACCTGAAAGATGGCAGTCTTCGGCTTCAGCCCCCACGCACAAGGTGCGAGGGTGTTTGCAAAAATAGTGCATTTTCACACTTAATCCGACGTCTCGGTCCTGTTAAGGAGGTGGTAGCGTAGCAAATGAGGCAACCGGACTATGATGCTTTATCACTTTCACTTAGCCATTGGAGTTCGAGGGTGGGACTACAATATAGCCCCTGGGGGCACCGCGCTCTCCGAATTCGGGGCGCGTGTGTGCCTGACCGGGAAACGGTCCTTCGTCAAAGCGGAGGAATTCTAAACATTCCCGTGGTCGATCAAGTGGTTGACCAGTCTCTCGCTGTATCATGACAGTCAGTTTTCGGCTTTCTCTACTGAGGTGCTCGCCCAGCCGAACTGGGGCACAATCGCAGTAGTTCTCCTGGTGCCGCGTTAGCCGATGATACGGAACGTAAGGCAGCAAAACACAGGAGCCGGGCAAACCCAACATTTGACCAAAGACATGATTCGGAGCTGATGCATATAAGGCCTAACTCGAGACGCCGAACACTCCCTAAGGTGTTCGGTCTTTATAATAATGGGCAGAACAATGCCCTAAGCCCCTAGTGTCCAGGTACAGGCGAGATCCTCTAACACGGCCGATGCCAAAACGTCAGTCTCCACTCTGGTTATAATGAGAAACCAGGGGATTATAGCAACAAGAGATAGTAAAAAAGTTTTATGCAGGGTCTTAATCTGAAAAGAATCCTTGCGACGGGTCCCTACTGCACGTCTGCTCCTGTGTCTCCGTTGTGCCGTTATCCTGGACGGGTATGCACATTGTTCATCTGTAAAAAGAGAGGAACTTAGTTTGAAAAGAAATCGTGCGAAAAAGTGCATGAAAAATATTAATAAATAAATAAAGCGGAGTCTATATTAGCTCATTATTGCTTATACGCACAACCCCTTGTGAAGGGGTGTGCGACTAGGGAGCCCCTAGCTTATTTATGCCGGACTCGTCTAGCCGTGTCCGGGGTCTTTGAATGACCCTCTTAATGAAATAATGCCATGTGGACCGGGCATTTTAAGTGTAAGAGACGCGTAATGTGGTATGGCGTTAAAGCGGACAAAAGCTTCACGTCCCAATAGTGCTTGATAGCTACTTTTGAATGGGGCGACATGGAAGATTAGCTTTTCGCGTCAGAAGTTGTCCGGTGACCCGAACACAAGTTCTAGTAATAAGGAGCCTGTGCACTTGGCGTAAGGGCCTGGCGTCACTCCTTTAAAGGAAGTGTGGCTATGTCGAATTTTAGTAAGGTCTATCCCCAACTTGCGGATTGTGTTCGGATATAGCAGGTTTAAATCGCTGCCGCCATCCATCAGGACTTGTGTAAATTGTAGTCCGTCGATTATAGGATCAAATATCAGAGCAGTCCATCCTGCATTTCGAACACTTCTGGAATAATCCAGGTGGTCAAAAGTGATTGGTTTTGACATCCAATCTCGAGGTTCTGCTGGGGTGGACCGTGCGAGACCCATCTTAGCGGGTGCCGCATTGTTTTTCCGTATTATCACATGAAGTGAGTTTACTGCTTTGACTTCTTGTGGGAAAGTCTTTTGTTTTCCGGTGCCCTGCTGGTGGGGTTCGTCATCGTCCTCGCTTGGTGTGTCAAGCCCCTTGTGTTCGGCGTTGAGTCGGCCGGACTGTTTGAAAACCCAACAATCTCGGTGGGTGTGGTTTGCAGGCCTTACGGAGGTACTGTGGATTTGACATATCCGATCCAAAATTTTGTTTAAATTGGATAGCTCATCACTGTTGTCCTTAAGAGGCAGTGTTTTGTTGTTTAGCCGCGAGCTTTTGAATCCGGCTTTGACCACTATGTTCTTTGGGCTTTTCTCTTTATTCCGGCGCTGATCTTTTCTGCGCCATGATTTTCCGTTTCCATCTCTGATCTCGGATGTACTTGGGTCGCTGGTGCTGCATCTTGCTAGCCAGCTGTCTTCCCCCGCACAAAAGCGGGTCATGAGGCTTGTTAGCGCGGACATTGTCCTCGGCTTCTCTTGTCCGAGGTGTCTGGCGAGCCATTCGTCTCGGACGTTATGTTTAAAAGCTGCTAAGGCTTCAGCGTCCGGACAGTCGACTATTTGGTTCTTTTTAGTAAGGAACTTGTTCCAGAATTTGCGCGCTGACTCTCCGGGCTGTTGAGTTATATGACTTAGATCGTCTGCATCCGGAGGGCGGACATAAGTCCCTTGAAAGTTTGCTCTAAACGCGTCATCAAGCTCTTCCCAACTTCCAACAGTGTTTTCTGGGAGGCTTTTGAGCCAATGCCGAGCTGGCCCTTTCAGCTTGAGGGGTAGATATTTTATGGCGTGGAGATCATCTCCTCTAGCCATGTGTATGTGTAGTATATAATCCTCTATCCAGACTCCAGGGTCTGTTATTCCGTCGTAAGCCTCTATGTTTATGGGTTTAAACCCTGCTAGAAATTCATGATCCAGCACCTCATTGGTGAAACATAGTGGGTGTGCGGCGCCCCTGTATTTGGGTGTACCGCTATCTTCGAACACCTGGCGTGTTGTGTTGCTTCCTGGGCCCCTCTTTTTTGGCCCGTAAATGGACCTGGCTGGGCCATCTGTTTTCCCAGGATCATGAGTCGGCTTGTGTGCGGCGCCGCTTGTAATTTTTGGTCTATCATCTGGCCATCTATCCGGCCAGGCGGCCTCTTTGTTTTTTGACTGTGGGGGCTCTATGGCCTCCTCGTCAAATTCTGGCAGCAGCTTGCGCTTCGGGTAGCTCTTTGATTGATGGCCATTGCCGTATTTGTCTGCGGTTTTGAGCACTTTGCTTCACCTCATTCTGAGTATGTCTTCCGCTGTTTTGAGCTTCCGTTTTTCCTTCTTCAGACTTCTTGCAGTGGCGACGAGTGTTTTGTGAAGGCTCTTATTCTCCGGTGGTGTGTCCGACGTGAGGTCGTCTGGACTGTTGGTTTCGCCGGGCATGGATTGATTATCCGATTCGTCCTGTTCGGACGGTTGCTTGGTTGCATGTTCGTCGTCCACTGGTTTGCCCTGCTCTATTGCTGGGTCATTAGGAGCGCTGTTGTAGTCGAGGCGGGACTTAGGGCGGCGTCTGCGTCGCCGTTTTGGTTGTTTATCGGCGGGATTATCCTTTGTCGCGCCCCGTTGGTCCTTGTTATCGTTTCCTTTTGGGGTATCCACCATATATACGTCATGGGTTGGGGTGGCCCTCCAGTGCTCTGTGAGCACTGGTTGTTGATCGTCTCCGGCATCGTCGTCCATACCGTCGATGTCTTCGGAGTCGTAGTCTAGCATGTTGATTAGATCGTCGACAGTGGCTACAAAGTGGGTGGTGGGTGGGCTTTGAATTTCTTCGTCGTCTGCATCCCAACCATCCTGGCCGTAGTCCGGCCAGGGCTCTCCGGATAGCGAGAGATGCTTTAGCGAATTTAAGATGTCGCCAAAGGGCGAGTGCTGAAAGATGTCCGCAGCGGTGAACTCCATGATCGGCGCCCAATCGGATTCATTGGCGGGGGCGCAGGAGGTTCGGAGTCCGGCAGGGAGTCCGGCACCTCGGAGTCACGAGCTTTATAAGGGATGGGGTCAGTGTTCGGCTCCATCGCCGTGGAAGTTGCAGCCCCCGAGGCGGTGTCCAGCCACCCGTCCTCGATCTGCGCGATCGGCTCCGGACTATGGGTCGGAGCGGATTCATGTGCGGCCTCCGAGGTACTATCCGGTGGCAGAGTTAGATCATGCCCAACGTGACAGTCCGGCACGCTAGGCTGCGGAGCGGATCCATCAAAGATCAAGTCTCCGCGGTTGTCCATCGTGAAGTTTAGGCTTCCAAATCTGACCTGACGGCCAGGGGCGTAGCTTTCGATCTGCTCTAGATGGCCAAGTGAATTGGCCCGCAGTGCGAAGCCGCCGAATACGAAGATCTGTCCGGGGAGAAAAGTCTCACCCTGGACGTCGTTGTTGTTGATTGAAGAGGCCATCAAGCCTATCGGTGACGACACAGAGGAACTCTCAATGAAAGCACCAATGTCGGTGTCAAAACCGGCGGATCTCGGGTAGGGGGTCCCGAACTGTGCGTCTAGGCGGATGGTAACGGGAGACAAGGGACACGATGTTTTTACCCAGGTTCGGGCCCTCTCGATGCAGGTAAAACCCTACTCCTGCTTGATTGATATTGATGATATGGATAGTACAAGAGTGGATCTACCACGAGATCAAGGAGGCTAAACCCTAGAAGCTAGCCTATGGTATGATTGTTGTAATGGTTGTTGTCCTACGGACTAAAGCCCTCCGGTTTATATAGACATCGGAGAGGGCTAGGGTTACACAGAGTCGGTTACAATGGTAGGAGATCTACATATCCGTATCGCCAAGCTTGCCTTCCACGCCAAGGAAAGTCCCATCCGGACACGGGACAAAGTCTTCAATCTTGTATCTTCGTAGTCTTGGAGTCCGACGGATGATGATAGTCTGGCTGTCCGGACACCCCCTAGTCCAGGACTCCCTCAATGGGCACAAGCACTTATTTGTTAGACAAGCAACACTTACCTCTCAAGCCATATTTTGAGGATAACACTGTGGTCATGGATGAGAATGATCCTTCATCAGTGCAAGCACATGAGAAGAGAGCAAAGGCAAGGGCAGAGAAAGCTGCAAAGATGCCAAGTGCAAAAGAGGCATCTCAGGTGTTCTTAAAGAGCAAACAAGATCAGCTTGGATTTTTGATCCAATCCACCTTGAGGATTGAGAAGGGCTTGGCCACCCTGACTCAGAATCAGGAGAGTTTGGAGAGAATAATTGAGCAGAAATTCTATGACCTTGATGTAAAAGTAACTGAGATTTAGTAAGCAGTAGAGCAACTCCAGGAGGAAGCAGAGGAGAAGAAAGGAAAGACAACAACAGATGTTTTTCAGCAAGTGCATGTGCCACGAGGTCAGAAGTCTGATGCAGTGCCTGTTCCTGATACTAGAGCAACCACATCTGCACCAGCAGCCGCAGCTTCAATGCCACCTCCAGCAGCCACTCCACTAGCTCCAGCTACATCAACAGAAGCCTTTGTCTTGGGAGTCATCTCTACACCACCTCATGGAGACCAAGCTTGATAGACGCATAACACTATGCATATTTGAAAGTTTTGGTAACTTGTTGCCAAAGGGGGAGAAATATGTATATATCATAGTCTTCGAGAGAGAGAGTGTTGCTTCTTTTGTCTCTCTTGCATTTTATTTGGTCGAACTTTATTGTGTGTTTGTTTGATACATTATGCCCTTTTGTGAGATACTTGGATGATCATGTGGTTGATCATATGCTACTTTAATGTGTTCTTGAATGATGTTATTCCTTATATCCATATATGATCATTCACTTTGCTTGGTGATGAGCGCATGTTGTTATTTGTTATCATTTTGAGCGCTCCACCAAGATGTATGTGACATGGAAGAGGACCCATGATCCTAACAGATTGTGCATTTGCAGTCCAAAGCAAATTTTAAACAATGCACAAATTTAGGGGGAGCTCTTGCTTATCACATACTTGTCAAAGCGACGATGTATTTCAATCTTATTATCATTTGTCAAAGATTTGATCTACATGTTGTCATCAATTACCAAAAAAGGGGAGGTTGAAAGTGCAACTATCCCTGGGTGGTTTTGGTAATGATTAACAACATATAGCTCATTGAACTAATACTATTTCAAGATGAATATTTCAGGAAAGTTCAATGATGGCATGGCATGGATCAGGATTGTGGACCCCTCAAAATGCTAAAGACAAAGGATTGGCTCAAGCTTTGAAGATCAAGACTCTACATTTTACTTTTGGTGATCCAAGATCACATTGAGTCTATAGGAAAGCCAATACGATTAAAAGGGGATGAGGTGTTTCTTAATGGCTTGCCTGCTCAAAGTGCTTAGTGATATGCTCCAAAGCCCTCAACCACTTTCTCATATGCACATATGTCTCAAACCAAAAGTCAAACTCGGCCCCACTGATTTGATCCATCCGGTGCCACCGAGTTCATTTGACATAGCCACCGCCAGAAACCCTAGTCACTTCAGTTCCACTGATAGGGATCTCGGTCTCACCGAGATGGGATTGCAAACTCTCTGTTTCCTGTCGTAACGTTTCGGTCCCACCGAGATGAGCGAATCGGTCCCATCGAGTTTGCCTGACCAACTCTCTGGTTTGCTTATTACCAAAGTCGGTCCCATCGAGTTTGTGTAATTGGTCCAACCGAGATTACATTATGCCCTAACCCTAACAAATCGGTCCCACCGAATTGATATGTCGGTCCCACCGAAATGCCTAACGGTCACATTATGAACTATATCGGTCCGATCGAGTTTTATAATTCGGTCCTACCGAGTTTGGTAAATTGTGTGTAACTGTTAGATTTTGTGTGGAGGCTATATATACCCCTCCACCCTCTCCTCATTCGTGGGGAAAGCCATGAGAACATGCGTACACTTCCATCATTCATTTTCTGAGAGAACCACCTACTCATGTATTGAGGCCAAGATATTCCAATCCAACCATATGAATCTTGATCTCTAGCCTTCCCCAAGTTGCTTTCCACTCAAATCTTCTTTCCACCAAATTCTATCCTATGGGAGAGAGAGTTGAGTGTTTGGGAGACTATCATTTGAAGCACAAGAGCAAGGAGTTCATCAACAACACACCATCTATTACCTTTTGGAGAGTGGTGTCTCCTAGATTGGTTAGGTGTCACTTGGGAGCCTCCGTCAAGATTGTGGAGTTGAACCAAGGAGTTTGTAAGGGCAAGGAGATCGCCTACTTCGTGAAGATCTACCGTAGGGAGGCAAGTCCTTTGTGGGCGATGGCCATGGTGGGATAGACAAGGTTGCTTCTTCGTGGACCCTTCGTGGGTGGAGCCCTCCGTGGACTCGCACAACCGTTACCCTTCGTGGGTTGAAGTCTCCATCAACGTGGATGTATGATAGCACCACCTATCAGAACCACGCCAAAAATCTTCATGTCAACATTGTGTTTGCTACCTCCAAACTCCTCCCATTTACTTTCTTGCAAGTTGCATGCTTTACTTTCTGCTGCTCATATAATCTTTGCATGCTTGCTTGAATTGTGTTGAGATTGCTTGACTTGTGCTAAGTTGCTAAAATCTGCCAAGAACTAAAATTGGGAAAAGGTTAAGTTTTTTATTTGGTCAAGTAGTCCAATCACCCCCCCTCTAGACATACTTTCGATCCTACAAGTTACCGATGGGGGTTGATTGAAAAGGACCCCATGGTAGTAGGTGGTTGCCGCTGGATTAACAAGACCCGGAGGAGGAGGCCGCACCCCCAGCCGGTTGTGGTGGATGAACAGGACACCGTGGAGGCTGGATGAACAGTAGTCGGTGGAGGCTGGAGGAAGTCGACGGTGCATGAACAGTAGCCCGTGGAGGCTGGAGCAAGGTAGTAGACAGTGGATGAATAGTAGCCCGTGGAGTCCCGTTTTGCAGTACTCCACACCGCTCCTGATGAACAGGACCTTTTCGACCGTAGGCGCTCCAACGGAAGTCCGTTTCCTCCATTTTGAGGTACGCCACACCCCTCCTGATGAACAGGACCCCGTTTCAACTGTAGCGCTTCAAGGGAAGTCCGTTTCCTCCGTTTTGCGACACAGCAGACCCCTCCCTATGAACAGGATCCCGTTTCAACCGTACGTGGTGGAACAGAAGGCTGTTTCCTTCGTTCTGCGGTATGCCACACCTCGTTTTGGCTATTCCATCCAAGCCGCTTGGCTCCTGATGAACATGACATATTCTGACCCAGTCGGTTTCCTCCCAATGAACACGACGTTGTTTCCTCCGTTCCGACCCAGCCGGTTGGCCGCCGATGAACAGGACATCGTCGTTGTACGCGTTCGAGACCCCTCCCTATATACATATGTAGTCGTATTTACTTTCTTGCAGCGTGGTTGTACATACGTGTACACAATATAGACGGGACTGTGTGACATGCTACGTCAGCGGTTCTACTATGGCACCTGCCGCTCCTTACTAGACGACGAGTCATCGCTGCGGAGAGACCGATCGACCGCTATGTACATGTAGCGATCCGACCTCAAACGGTCAAGTCTCTGCGCTTCATTGTCATCCCTGGATCAGTAATGCTGACACGCACAGTACTCGAAGGATTTATAACAGAGTAGCAATACACACTTATTACATCGAATGTCTCAAAAGAGAACTTATTACAATAATATGGCTTAAGGCCATCTAATGCGATAACAATGGAAGGCTTCGAAGATAAAGTGAGTCCATCAACTCCAACGACATAGCTGAGCTGCACGGCAGCGACCTAATGAACCTTACTCCTCGTCTGAAAAGTCTGCAACATAATACGTTGCAGCCCGAAAACGGGTCAGCACATGGAATATGCTGGCAATATAACACAGTAGAGCAAGAACAGAATAATGCTATCACTACATGCATATTTGGCTGGTGGAAAGCTCTATGGTTATAGTTTTGCGAAAAGCAAATTTTTCCCTACAACAAAGGAATAAATTTTATTTTAACTATCATGGTGGTTGAAACATTGAGAAGGTAACCCCAACTCAATCCCAATTAAAGTAATTAACAACCCAACAATATTAATTAAGAGTGATGAGATACATGTGATAACCCAAGTACTAGATACTCAAGATTTGTCCATAACCGGAGACACGGCTAACCATGATTAGAGTGTACACTCTGCAGAGGTTTGCCCACTTTTCCCCACAAGACTCGATCGCTTCCGTTGGATTTCTCGCACTGCACGGTGTTTGAGAAACGGATGACCGAGACATAGTCTTTCAGAAACATTAACTCCCTACTCTGGGTAGACCATACCAAACCTACAAAACCGACTACCTGCTGATCTACCACTTCGAGAGCTTCACGTAACTTACTCAACTATGCTAGAGCCCATAATAGCTTGTGGCTACACACGAAAGTTCTAGCATGAATCATCTCAGTTCCCTTTAAGCCTGGGTGGCGGTCCAAAGGAAGATCACACGGGTACCCCGGGATTTCCAAAAAAACAGACAACACTATGTTCCCTAGGTGCCTCAATCCAGCCGGATGTGAATTTTAAGTTGCCACCTTAAATAAACCATTAATTAACAATCTCACATCTGTCATGGATACACTCA
The DNA here is from genome assembly GCF_002162155.2 of Triticum dicoccoides. Taxonomy (NCBI): domain Eukaryota; kingdom Viridiplantae; phylum Streptophyta; class Magnoliopsida; order Poales; family Poaceae; genus Triticum; species Triticum dicoccoides. The sequence goes on from NC_041381.1 coordinate 88,981,789, forward strand.
AACCCAAACCACGTCTACGAGCATAGCATGGCAATATAAGCAACACGTAGAAGTAACTCCCAAGGGTTTGATAGTAACAGGGCAATAGGTTCTACCTCATCAACTACTTCCCAACCCACAAGTTAATGACATCCTAACCATGCAATGTTTGAGGATTGAACTAATGCATAAAAACTGAGTATGAAAAGAGTATGATCAATGTGCTACTTGCCTTGCTGATGATCCGCGAATCCTAGAGACTCGTAGTAACACGCTTCGCACTCCGGGAATTCTATCGCAAACAAACAATAACATACATAAGCAACTAGCAAAGATGCACGAGCAAAACTTCAAAATAAAAGAGATTGACCAGAAAGTTCAACTTAATAACTCCGGTTTGCAAAAAGAATCAAATCAAACGGAGCAACAAAACTCAAACGGCGAAAGAAACAAGATCCGTTTACTAATCTAAACTAAGGTCAAATTTTACAGTATTGAAATCTTGTTTATGTTGATTAAACAGAAGGAGAGTCTCGAGAAGAAACTCTAGGCGTTTGAATCACCTGATTCCGACTAACGAGCGAAAAGATAAACAGAAACTAAGATCGGATCAGAAATCGGGACTGAAAATAATCGCAGATAAATCCGATAAAAGAAAACTGACGAACAGACTAACGAACGAGCGTTCGTTATCTGTAACTAACGGAAGAAAACCGTTGGTTTAAATGAACGTATGGACGAACGTTCGCTAATTAGTAGAATCAAGAAAACCAGCGAACCGATCTAAAAAAACTGAAGTAGGGTTTCTAAAAAATATAGAAATAAACCGAACGGTTTTAAAAAAAACGGCGGCTCGGATCCGGCGCGGTACCTTCGGCGAGGCGGGGTTGGGCGGCGGGGCGGCGGCTTGCAGAGCGGTGGGGCTCTGCGGCGGCAGCGACGGCGAGGGGCTGCGGCAGGCGGCGGGGCTGCGGCGGCGGCGACTTGGGGCTCCAG
>NC_041381.1:88983107-88991153 GCF_002162155.2 Triticum dicoccoides
GCGGCGAGAGGAGTCCCGGCCGGACTCCTCATCCGAGTCGACGGCGGCGCGGGCGCGCGAAGGCGGCGGTGGCGCGGGGAGTTGGGCCGACCCGGCTGGGATTCGGCCCAGTGGTTGCCCGAAGTTTTTTTAAATAATTTCGCCGACAGAAATAAAATCCTAGAAAATAAAATAAAAACTTAAAAATGCCAAAGCAAATTTTCACCATCTAAATAAAATATTTAGAACGAGATGAACATTTTCTTGGCCCTAAAATGCCATTTTGAAAACGTGCAATTTTTCTAATGCAAATAAAATCCAAATAAACTCAAATAAAATCAAACAAATGATTTTAACTTTTTTCCTCCAATATTTCAATTGTTTTGGAGAAGTCATATTATCTCCTCTCATATATTTTTATAAGAAATATTTTTCGGAGAGAAAAATAATTAAAATCAAAAATCCTCGTTTCACTATTTGATAGGAATCAAATATGAAAACCGGGAAATCCCCAACTCTCTCCGAGGGTCCTTGAGTTGCTTAGGATTTCGAGGATTCTGGAGCGGAAATGCAATAAACTATGATATGCATGGATGACCTATGTATAACATTCCAAATTGAAAATTTGGGATGTTACAAACCTACCCCCCTTAAGATGAATCTCGCCCTCGAGATTCGGGTTGGTCAGAAAATAGGTGCGGGTGGTCTTTGCAAAGATCATCCTCTCATTCCTAGGTGGCTTCATCCTCCGTATGGTGGCTCCACTGAACTTTGCAAAACTTAATAACCTTGCTGCGGGTGACTCGGCTGGCAAACTCAAGAATCCTTACTGGCTTTTCCTCATAAGTCAAATCACTGTCTAGTTGAATTGCCTCCAAGGGTACTGTATCTCTTAACGGTATATCGGCCATCTCAGCATGACACTTCTTCAGCTGAGAGACGTGGAACACATCATGAACTCCTGAAAGTCCTTCAGGTAACTCCAACTTGTAGGCAACTTCTCCCATCCGTTCCAAAACACGATACGGTCCTACAAATCTCGTGGCTAATTTTCCCTTAACTCCAAAACGTTTCACTCCTCGCAAGGGTGATACTCGCAGATATGCTCTATCTCCAATTTCATAAATTACCTCCTTGCGTTTCGAGTCTGCATAACTTTTCTGCCTGGACTGAGCAATCTCCAGTCTATCACGAATCAGCTTAACCTTCTCCTCAGACTCTTTAATCAAGTCTGGTCCAAACAGCTGTCGGTCTCCTACCTCATCCCACATCAACGGCGTTCTACATCTGCGTCCATACAGAGCTTCGAATGGTGCCATCTTCAAACTGGCTTGGTAGCTATTATTGTATGAAAACTCCGCGTAAGGCAAATTGTCATCCCAACTAGATCCATAATCTAGCGCACATGCTCTCAACATGTCTTCCAGTATCTGGTTGACTCTCTTGGTCTGTCCATCTGTCCGCGGGTGGAATGCTGTACTGAACTCCAATATCGTACCCAAGGTTTGGTGTAATTGATGCCAAAACTTTGAAGTAAACTGTGTTCCTCTATCTGATACGATGCTCCTCGGAACTCCATGCAGACATACGATCCTGGACATATATATCTTGGCCAACTTTGCACTTGTATAGGTGGTTTTCACCGGGATAAAGTGAGCCACTTTGGTCAAGCGATCCACTACTACCCATATTGAGTCATATCCTGCCTTGGTCCTGGGTAATCCGGTGATAAAGTCCATGCCAAGTTTATCCCACTTCCATTCGGGTATCGGCATAGGCTGTAACAGTCCTGCTGGCTTCTGATGCTCTTCCTTCACTCTCTGACATAGATCACATACGACTACATACTCAGCGATATTCTTCTTCATACTAGTCCACCAGAAACGTTCTTTTAAATCCAAATACATCTTGGTGTTTCCGGGGTGTATCGAGTATGGTGAGTCATGAGCCTCCTGAAGTATTAACTTCCTGATCTCTGGGTTATTTGGCACATAAACTCGGTCCTCAAACCATAAGGTATCGTGCTCATCCTTGCGAAAACCTTTGGCCTTTCCTTTGCTCATCTTCTCCTTTATCTCGGCAATCTCTTTGTCCTCCTTCTGAGCTTCTCGAATTTTGATCAACAAGATCGACTGAACCTCCATTGTTGCAAGGAAACCTCTAGGAACAATCTCTAGTCGAAGTTCCATGAGATCCTCAGCTAACTCCTTTGGCAATCCCTTACTTTCAAGGATATTGGCATAACTCTTCCGGCTCAGAGCGTCTGCTTGGCTTTTCCTGGGTGATAGTGTAGCTTCATATCACAATCCTTTATAAGTTCCAACCATCTCCTCTGTCTAAGAATCAGCTCCTTCTGCGTGAAAATATACTTCAAACTCTTATGATCCGTGTACACATCACAACGGTTTCCAATAAGGTAATGTCTCCAAGTCTTTATGCATGCACTACGGCTGCTAACTCCAAATCATGGGTGGAATAGTTCAACTCATGGGGTTTTAGTTGTCGTGAGGCATACAAAACAACTCTTCCGTCCTGCATAAGCACACATCCCAGTCCCAAGCGAGAGGCGTCACAATACACTTGAAACTCCTTATGTATATCTGGCAATGTTAGCACTGGGGTTGTAGTCAAACGTTTCTTGAACTACTGAAAACTTGCCCGCAATCTTCTATCCATTTAAACTCAGTATCCCTCTTCAATAGTTCAGTCATTGGCTTTGCAAGCTTGGAAAAATTCTCAATGAATCTCGGATAGTATCCCGCGAGTCCAAGGAAACTGCGGATCTCGCCAACTGAAGTGGGTGCCAACCATTCAATGACTGACTGAACCTTGCTAGGGTCTACTGCTATACCTTCTCCTGATATAACATGCCCAAGAAATCCAACTTCCTTCAACCAAAATTCGCACTTGCTGAACTTGGCGTATAACTGGTGTTCCCTGAGTTTCTTGAGAACTAAATGCAAATGCTCCTTGTGTTCCTCTTCATTCTTCGAGTATACCATAATATCATCGATAAACACCACAATAAACTTGTCCAAATACTCCATGAACACCTTGTTCATCATGCTTATGAAATAGGCAGGGGCGTTTGTCAGTCCAAACGACATGACCGTATACTCGTATAATCCATACCGCGTGGTGAACGCTGTCTCTGGTATATCCTTCTCTCGGATCTTCAACTGATGGTATCCTGATCGTAGATCAATCTTCGAAAACACCTTAGCTCCTTGCAGTTGATCAAACAGATCATTGATCATCGGCAGTGGATACTTGTTCTTAATCGTTACTTCATTCAAGGCTCAATAATCAACAACCATCCTCAGGGATTTATCCTTCTTCTCAACCAAAAGCACTGGAGCTCCCCAAGGTTATGAACTCCTTCGAATATAACCTTTCTCAAACAACTCCTTGATCTGTTTCTTAATTTCCTCCAGATCATTTGTGGGCATCCGATAGGGTCTCTTGGATATTGGCCCTGTACCTGGCAATAGCTCTATCAAAAACTCGATGTCTCGATTCGCATGCCTGGTAAGTCTTCTGGGAAAACATCCGGGTAATCCTTTACTACAGGCACTTCCTCCTGCCCAACTCCTGTGAGGGCATTCACTTGGGTCCTCCTAGGCACATGCCTAGATACGTACTTAATCCTTTTCCCCTCCGGGGTGGTGAGATAAATTGACTTACTGGCACAATCAATACTTCCTCCGTACTTTGACATCCAGTCCATACCTAATATCACATCCAATCCTTGTGACTCCAAGATAATTAGGTCAGACGAAAAAACATGGGTACCAATGGTTAGGGGTATCTGGTTGCACCATCGGCCAGCCATATACTCTGCTCCAGGCGAGCTCACTAAAAGAGGGGTCCTCAGGGTTTGGGTTGGTAGTTTAAACTTATCCACGAATCCCCTTGATATGTATGAATGCGATGCACTAGTATCGAAAAAATAAGAGCGGTAAATGACTTAACCAAAAACTTACCTATTACCGCGTCCGGCTGCTCTTCAACCTCCTCCACATTAACGTGGTTCACTTGTCCTTTGTTGAATGGATTAGGCTTCTTCCCGGTGTTCCCATTTCCGTTTCCATTCCTTCCTTCAGGGCAATCATTGGCATAGTGCCCTGTCTTCCCGCACTTAAAGCAAGTAACTTGGCTTAGGTCTCTTTTGGCGGGTGTGGCTGGATTGGAGCGATTTTGATTGTTGTTAGTTCCGTTCCCATTTCCATTCTTAGCACCATTGTGGTTATGCGATCCTCCTCCAGTGTGGGTGTGACCTCCATGGTTATGAACAAGTCCTCCCGAATTCGGGGTTAAGCGAGGCTTTTGCTGAGCTCCTGAGTTATACTTCCCTTGTCCATACTTCCTCTTACGGCTCTCAATCTGCTGCTGCTTCCCTTCGATCATAAGAGCCTTATCTACCAACTCCTGGTAGTTGTTGAAGGTTGCCACCATCAACTGCATACTCATCTCATCATTCAACCCTTCCATAAACTTCTCCTGCTTCATGGCATCTATGGCCACATCATCAGGGGCATAGCGTGATAGCTTGCTAAAATCATCCACGTACTGGCCAACAGTATGATTACCCTGGCGTAAGTTGCGAAACTCCCGCTTCTTCATCTGCATAGCTCCAGTTGAAACATGGGCAGTACAAAAAGCCTGCTGAAACTGATCCCATGTGACAGTGTTGATAGGATAGGTGGCTGTGAAATTCTCCCACCATGATGCTGCGGGTCCATCCAATTGGTGTGCGGCAAAACGCACCTTCTTCGCATCTGTGAACCCTGCGGTGGTCAACTCCCTTCCGATACGGTGTAACCAATCATCAGCAACTATTGGCTCGGTGCTACTGGAAAACACCGGATGCTGTAACCTTAGAAAGCAGGCTAGGTTGTCCACTGGTGGCGGGTGATTGTTGTTGTTGTTGTTGCCCTAGTTCTGAACTAGCAATTGCATCAAAGCATTCTGCTGCTGGATCAACTGGGTGAGCTCTGGTGGGAAAGCAAAACCGGTGTCACGTCTCGGAGGCATCTGATGGGTTTAGATGGAAGAGATTAGAATAGAAAAATGTCTAGCGAGAAAGCACTACCCATATGCACATGAGAGAAACACAATCATTTCACTCAATCAATCAAGCAAGGGCATACAAAGGTCTAGAGCTATCGCAAAAGTGCTCAACTACTACTAAATACATGGGGGAATACTACTAATATATGGTGGTCATCTAGAAATTTTGATCGGTGGAAGACTCCATTATGTCTGCTCTAGCTTCGTCTTCAAAGTCATCATCACTAGGATCAAAATCGGTGTCGTCGATGATGATGTAGTTGTCCGGGCAAGTGGGGTCGTCTTCTTCTTCTTCCTGTGCTGGTCCTCCCATGAATATTCCGATCTTCTTAACCAGGTCATCGTTCTTCTCCAGTAGTGTCTTGATTTCCTCCTCATATCCATCATGTGTGAACTTGAGTTCTTCCTCCAGCTCGATGATCCTAGTCTTTGCCTTCTTCAATTCCATCATGTCTACGCACATCTGGTTCTCCTAACATCGAATGTGCTGGTTTAACTCCTGGATAAAAGCTGTAATGGATCTATCCTTCCTGGTGCTGATTATTTCCCATTGATCGTCTCGGCGCCCACATATTTGATAGATAGTGTCCTTGAGTTCCCTGTTGTAGACTTCTCCAATGCGTCCCATGGTAATGTGGGCTGCCATGCTCTTGCCTAAACTCCAGGTGGGTGCATCGAAATAAAATTCTATAGGTTTAGAAGTTGGCGAGAACGTCCTTCCTGGAACTTGTACTTGAATCATCCAGCGCTCCTCTTCTGGTAAGGTGGTGTTGTACGTCCCGATGAAACTTGGTATTCCAATGTTCAAGTACCTAGTGGCTTCCTTCAAGTGGCATCCAAAAGGTGTATCCTCATACGGTTGTGCAAACTTGTTCTTCATCTTCGTCATCCTAAAGAGTGGAAAAAGGAGAGGAGTCAGAAATGAGTAGAGAAGAGTGACCTATGGTTTATCTTAGTGGTCGTGTCCTACACTCAGCGTGTGCTCTGATACCATCTTGTAGCGACCCGACCTCAAACGATGAAGTCTCTGTGCTTCAGTGTCATCCCTGGATAAGTAATGCTGACACGCACAGTACTCGAAGGATTTATAACAGAGTAGCAATCACACACTTATTACATCGAATGTCTCAAAAGAGAACTTATTACAATAATATGGCTTAAGGCCATCTAATGCAATAACAGCGGAAGGCTTGGAAGATAAAGTGAGTCCATCAACTCCAACGACGTAGCTGAGCTGCACGGCAATGACCTAACGAACCTTACTCCTCGTCTGAAAAGTCTGCAACATAATACGTTGCAGCCCAAAAATGGGTCAGCACATAGAATATGCTGGCAATATAACACAGTAGAGCAAGAATAGAATAATGCTATCACTACATGCATATTTGGCTGGTGGAAAGCTCTATGGTTATAGTTTTGCGAAAAGCAAATTTTTCCCTACAACAAAGGAATAAATTTTATTTTAACTATCATGGTGGTTGAAACATTGAGAAGGTAACCCCAACTCAATCCCAATTAAAGTAATTAACAACCCAACAATATTAATTAAGAGTGATGAGATACATGTGATAACCCAAGTACTAGATACTCAAGATTTGTCCATAACCGGGGACATGGCTAACCATGATTAGATTGTACACTCTGTAGAGGTTTGCGCACTTTTCCCCACAAGACTCGATCGCTTCCGTTGGATTTCTCGCACTGCACGGTGTTTGAGAAACGGATGACCGAGACATAGTCTTTTAGAAACATTAACTCCCTACTCCGGGTAGACCATACCAAACCTACAAAACCCACTACCTGCTGATCTACCTCTTCGAGAGCTTCACGTAACTTACTCAACTATGCTACAGCCCATAATAGCTTGTGGCTGCACATGGAAGTTTCTAGCATGAATCATCTCAGTTCCCTTTAAGCCTGGGTGGCGGTCCATAGGAAGATCACACGGGATTTCCAAAAAAAACAGACAACACTAGGTTCCCTAGGTGCCTCAGTCCACCCAGATGTGAATTTTAAGTTGCCACCTTAAATAAACCATTAATTAACAATCTCACATTTGTCATGGATACACTCAAACCCAAACCACGTCTACGAGCATAGCATGGCAATATAAGCAATGCGTAGAAGTAACTCCCAAGGGTTTGATAGTAACAGGGCAATAGGTTCTACCTCATGAACTACTTCCCAACCCACAAGTTAATGACATCCTAACCATGCAATGTTTGAGGATTGAACTAATGCATAAAAACTGGGTATGAAAAGAGTATGACCAATGTGTTACTTGCCTAGCTGACGATCCGTGAATCCTAGAGACTCGTAGTAACACGCTTCGCACTCTGGGAATTGTATCGCAAACAATCTATAACATACACAAGCAACTAGCAAAGATGCACGAGCAAAACTTCAAAATAAAAGAGATTGACCAGAAAGTTCAACTTAAGAACTCCGGTTTGCAAAAAGAATCAAATCAAACGGAGCAACGAAACTCAAATGACGAAAGAAACAAGATCCATTTACTAATCTGAACTAAGGTCAAATTTTACAGTATAGAAATCTTGTTTAAGTTGATTAAACAGAAGGAGAGTCTCGAGACGAAACTCTAGGCGTTTGAATCACCTTATTCCGACTAACGAGTGAAAAGATAAACAGAAACTAAGATCGGATCAGAAATCGCGACTGAAAATAATCGCAGATAAATCCGATAAAAGAAAACTGAAGAACAGACTAACGGACGAGCGTTCGTTATCTGTAACTAATGGAAGAAAACCATTCGTTTAAACGAATGTACGGACGAATGTCCGCTAATTAGAAGAATCGAGAAAACCGGCGAACCAATCTAAAAAAACCGAACTAGGGTTTCTAAAAAAAATAAAAATAAACCAAACGGTTTAAAAAAGACCGGCGGCTTGGATCCAGTGCGGTACCTCCGGCGAGGTGGCTCCGGCGAGGTGGGGTTGGGCGGCGGGGCGGCGGCTTGCGGGGCGGCGGGGCTCGGCG
>NC_041381.1:88991316-89006387 GCF_002162155.2 Triticum dicoccoides
CGACTTGGAGTAGGGGCAAGGCGCGGCGGTGAGAGGAGTCCCGGTCGGACTCCTCGTTCGAGTCGGCGGCGGCGGCGCGGGGAGTTGGGCCGGCCCGGCTGGGTTTCGGCCCAGTCGGTGCCCGAACTTTTTTTTAAATAATTTCGCCGACGGAAATAAAAGTCTAGAAAATAAAATAAAAACTGGAAAATGCCAAAACAAATTTTCACCGTCTAAATAAAATATTTAGAACGAGATGGACATTTTCTTGGCCCTAAAATGCAATGTTGAAAACGTGCAATTTTTCTAATGCAAATAAAATCCAAATAAACTCAAATAAAATCAAACAAATGATTTTAACATTTTTCCTCCGATATTTCAATTGTTTTGGAGAAGTCATATTATCTCCTCTCATATATTTTTATAAGAAATATTTTTCGAAGAGAAAAATAATTAAAATCAAAAATCCTCGTTTCACTATTTGATAGGAATCAAATATGAAAACCGGGAAATCCCCAACTCTCTCTGAGGGTCCTTGAGTTGCTTAGGATTTCGAGGATTGCGGAGCGGAAATGTAATAAACTATGATATGCATGGATGACCTATGTATAACATTCCAAATTGAAAATTTGGGATGTTACAGTACATCCACGTTCGCAACCAGACAGATAACTCTACGTATGCTTCGACCTGGTGGGTCCCTGCTACCAGGGGTAAGGAGGCACTTCCTTGCGTGCGAAGATAAAGCTGGTGGGTCCTAGCTGTCAGGGGGAACGATTTTTCATGAAATACAAAGGCCTTCCAGTGGGTCCGAACTGTCAGGTGGAGGAATCATTATTTTGTGTGTAATAAGGAGGCACTTCCTTATGTGCGGCCATGGACCCAGATTCAGCCTCTCCACGTACAATCTTCTTCTGATGGCTGTCGTTCATTGACCGCGTTGATGACGTCGTACTGTGTGAGAGCACCAAGGTGGTGGACGATGGCGTGACCTAGGATGGGAACGACCCGGAGCTGGGGAATACGCGGCAATGGATGCCCACGCGAAGGGGAGTACGGGGGTTTACTGGTTAGGCCGCGATTTGAGGCTACCATCGCCGGTGAATAACAGGGAGTGTGGGTGAGTAGAGGAAAGGCCTAGCCAGCAGTGGGAGTAGGGTGGGCGGTGAGGCTTGCGCGACAACACAGCCGACCACTAGAGGCAGGAGCAGGCGGTCTCACTGGCGCTGGTTTGGGCGGCTGGTGCGAGAAGACTAGAGATTGAAGAAGTAGCAGGACCCTTCGATTGACATCCAACGATCACTACTGCTAGAATCGTTTGTTACTAAGTTGACAAAGCCCTGCGTATGCCTCAACTTAGTAGGCCCACAAGTCAGCCTCCGAACCGTGCGCCCCGGATGTCAGGGGGAGAAATCATTTTTCCGCATAATAAGGAGGTAGTTACTTGCATGCGGCCATGGACCATGGGGGTCTGTACTATCCCTCTCCACGTACATCCCTATTCTGATGGTTGTCGTGTGTTGAATGTTAACCATGCATTTTGAGCATGGTGCGCCTAGAGCACCAACGCGGTGGACGACAGTGAGGCCTAGGAATGGAACGACCTGGAGAGCTAGCGAAGACACAACAGTGGATGCCCACGTTAAGGGGAGTATGACGGTTGACTAGTTCAGCTGCGGCGTGAGGCTGCCGTCACCAGAGAATAATAGGAGGTGCGGGTGGGTAGAGGGATGGTCAGGCCAGTAGAGGGAGTAGGGTGGGCCGGTGAAGCCTGCGCGACATCATAGCCGCCACAAGAGAAGGGAGCAGGCTGTCCCGCTAGGGCTGGTTTAGATGGGTGGAGTAGGAAGATTAGAGATTGAAGAAGCACGTCGGCGGTTGGATGTACATCCAACAGTCACTGCTGCTAGAATCGTGTGTTGACTATAAGTTGACAAAGCCTAACGTAAACAAGTCAGCCTTGAAAATTGTGGTGTGTACAGCCCAATTGCTATTATTTTTATAATTTACAATCCATTTGCTAATTCATATGGAATTTATTGCAGCCCATTTTCCATTTTTAGAATTGCTGCCCATTTTCTTATCAGTACCAGGGTTAAAAATTTTGAACTAAAAAATATGCAAAATTTTAAAAATTCGCATATTTTACTGGGGTACAAAATATTTTTAATCCCAAAATTAGTAACCATACTAAAAATAATGTAAAAATAAAGTAATACTATGTTATGTTAAAATCCAATGAAATATAAAATATCAGTGAAGAACAAAAACAAAAAAGAAACTAATTGCCCATTTGCTACATTTTTTTGGAATTTGCAGCCCATTTCATGTTACTTTTAAGATTTACTGCCCATATTCTGGCCAGGCCGGAATGCATCCCTCCTCGTCTTGAATGATTTGCAGCCCAGTGAGTCGGAGAAAACAAATAGGCCTAGGTTGGGTGTTCTTCAAAAACAAATGGTGGGCTACCTATTTTCCCAAAGAAAAAACTGCTGGGCTGGTTATGTTGTCAGACGGGCCACAGAGACCGCACAACCCAGTTTATACCCTAGTCTCTATGAACACATACTAAAAAAAAGTGTTGTGCAATTCTGTCGTTAATTAACTATTCGTTGTGCAATTATGTCGTCAATTGACTATATGTTGACAATGATGTGGGTCCCAGATATCACCTGGGTGGATTAGAGTAAAAATATCGAGGGGTGTATCTGAGTAGTAAAGAGGCACTTGCTTGCGTTTGGGAGTGGACCTACTGGGTCCGTACTGTCGTACAACTATAGTCCTCTCCAGATTCACTATGTTGACAAGGCTGGACGGCGGCGCCGCTACGAGCGTACCAAGGCGGAGGACGACGAAGAGGCCTCATACGAGAATGGATAGGAGCCAGGGAAGATGCAGCAGTGTAGCCATAAGCGGAAGGGAGTATGAGGGTTCACTGGTTCTGGTGCGGGGTGGGCTGTCGTTGCCAGAGAAGAATAAGATGTCGAGGGGAGTAGAGGGATGGTCTGGCCAGCATTTCAAGGTACGACAGGGCGACGATGCGTGCACGACAGTGCAACCAGCCATAGAAGGCGAGAACAGGCGCTCCCGCCGGTGCAGGTTTGGTTTTGGCGGCTGGACCAATCAGACCCAAAAACTAATTATGCTGGATTATAAGAATTAATTTTATATGACTACAACTTATTGTAAGATGCTGCGGAGCACCTTTTTATTCTTGAGGTTTTTTTGAGACAATTTTCTTCTTGAGCTATGCAGCCGAGCACATTCAGAAGCCCTAGGATAAAGTGGCGTTGCTAATGTGTTGGGATGGGTTGGGCATTCTTATCGAAAAATAATAATGGACTGGAACTATTTACCACGTTGACTATGATTTGCATGGGTCCGCTGGTTGCAGGAAGAAAATGATGGGAGGAAAAGACTGGTCGCTATATTTGCCTAAGAATAATATCGACGGGATGTAACGACACTCTCATAGGAAATAATATCCTCCTATTAAAATTTGACTTTTCAAGTCATAAATTTAAAGAACTGGTGCATGAGCATTTAGCTTTATTTATTTATCTATGTTTAGGGGACCATGACCATGTACCTGGGCCGGATTCATGTGAATGCCTCCCTTCCATTTAATTATGGGCTCCTCTATTGGGACTTCACCACTAGGCTGCATGTGATCGACAAGTGGAAATATTTCCGAAAATGTCTGTTGGGTTGGCACGAATCGAGACTGGGATTTGTCACTCAGTGTGACGGAGAGGTATCTCTGGGCCCACTCGGTAGGACATCATCATAAATGTGCACAATGTGACCAAGGGGTTGATCACGGGATGATGTGTTACGGAACGAGTAAAGAGACTTGCCGGTAACGAGATTGAACAAGGTATTGGGATACCGACGATCGAATCTCGGGCAAGTACTATACCGCTAGACAAAGAGAATTGTATACGTGATTGATTGAATCCTCGACATCGTGGTTCATCCGATGAGATCATCATGGAACATGTGGGAGCCAACATGGGTATCCAGATCCCGCTGTTGGTTATTGGCCGGAGAGTTGTCTCGGTCATGTCTACGTGTCTCCCGAACCCGTAGGGTCTACACACTTAAGGTTCGATGACGCTAGGGTTATAGGGAAAAGATGTACGTGGTTACCGAATGTTGTTCGGAGTCCCGGATGAGATCCCGGACGTCACGAGGAGTTCCGGAATGGTCTAGAGGTAAAGATTTATATATGGGAAGTCCTACTTTGGTCACCGAAAAAGTTTCGGGTTCTATCGGTAACGTACCGGGACCACCGGGAGGGTCCCGGGGGTCCACCAAGTGGGGCCACCAGGCCTAGAGGGCTGCATGGGCCAAGTGTGGGAGGGGACCATCCCCAGGTGTGCTGGTGCGCCCCCCACCAGGGCCCAAGGCGCCTAGGGTTTGGGGAGGGGGCGCCTCCACCTTGCTTGGGGGGCAAGTTTCCCCCTCTCCCCGCCTTGGCCGCACCCTAGATGGGTTTTGGGGCTGCCGCCACCCCTAGGGAGGGAACCCTAGATGGGGGCGCAGCCCCTCCCCTTCCCCTATATATACTTGAGGTATTGGGGGGCTACAAACACATGATTTGATCTCCCTCTTGGCGCAGCCCTACCCCTCTCCCTCCTCGTCTCTTGCGGTGCTTGGCGAAGCCCTGCTGGAGTGCAACACTCCTCCACCACCACCAGACCGTCGTGCTGCTGCTGGACAGAATCTTCCCCAACCTCTCCCTCTCTCCTTGCTGGATCAAGGCATGGGAGACTTCACCGGGTTGCATGTGTGTTGAACGCGGAGGTGCCGTCCGTTCGGCGCTAGGATCATTGGTGATTTGGATCACGACGAGTACGACTCCATCAACCCCGTTCACTTGAACGCTTCCGCTTAGCGATCTACAAGGGTATGTAGATGCACTCCCCTTTCCCTCGTTGCTAGATTACTCCATAGATTGATCTTGGTGATGCATAGAAAATTTTGAATTTCTGCTACGTTCCCCAACAGTGGCATCATGAGCTAGGTCTATGCGTAGTTTCTATGCACGAGTAGAACACAAGTTGTTGTGGGTGTTGATTTTGTTCAATATGCTTAATACCGTTACTAGTCCAATCTTGTTTCGACGGTATTGTGGGATGAAGCGGCCCGGACCGACCTTACACGTACACTTACGTGAGACAGGTTCCACCGACTGACATGCACTTGTTGCATAAGGTGGCTAGCGGGTGCCAGTCTCTCCCACTTTAGTCGGATCGGATTTGATGAAAAGGGTCCTTATGAAGGGTAAATAGCAATTGGCATATCACGTTGTGGTTTTTGCATAGGTAAGAAACGTTCTTGCTAGAAACCCATAGCAGCCACGTAAAACATGCAAACAACAATTAGAGGACGTCTAACTTGTTTTTGCAGGGTATGCTATGTGATGTGATATGGCCAAAAAGAATGTGATGAATGATATGTGATGTATGAGATTGATCATGTTCTTGTAATAGGAATCACGACTTGCATGTCGATGAGTATGACAACCGGCAGGAGCCATAGGAGTTGTCTTAATTTATTGTATGACCTGCGTGTCATTGAACGATGCCATGTAATTACTTTACTTTATTGCTAAACCGTTAGCCATAGTAGTAGAAGTAATAGTTGGCGAGACAACTTCATGGAGACACGATGATGGAGATCATGATAATGGAGATCATGGTGTGATGCCGGTGACGATGATGATCATGGAGCCCCGAAGATGGAGATCAAAAGGAGCAAAATGATATTGGCCATATCATGTCACTTATTGATTGCATGTGATGTTTATCATGTTTATGCATCTGATTTGCTTAGAACGACGGTAGCTTAAATAAGATGATCCCTCACAATAATTTCAAGAAAAGTGTTCCCCCTAACTGTGCACCGTTGCGAAGGTTCGTTGTTTTGAAGCACCACGTGATCATCGGGTGTGATAGATTCTAACATTCGAATACAATGGGTGTGAGCCAGATTTACACATGCAATACACTTAGGATGACTTGACGAGCCTAGCATGTACAGACATGGCCTCGGAACGCGGAAGACCGAAAGGTCGAGCATGAGTCATATAGAAGATACGATCAACATGAAGATGTTCACCGACGTTGACTAGTCCGTCTCACGTGATGATCGGACACGGCCTAGTTGACTCGGATCATGTAATCCCTTAGATGACTAGAGGGATGTCTATCTGAGTGGGAGTTAATAAGATGAACTTAATTATCCTGAACATAGTTAAAAGGTCTTTGCAAATTATGTCATAAGCTCGTGCTTTAGTTCTACTGTTTAGATATGTTCCTAGAGAAAATTTAGTCGAAAGTTAATAGTAGCGATTATGCGGACTAGGTCTGTAAACTGAGGATTGTCCTTGTTGCTTCGTACAAGGCTTATGTCCTTAATGCACCGCTCAGTGTGCTGAACCTCGAACGTCGTATGTGGATGTTGCGAACATCTGACATACACGTTTTGATAACTACGTGATAGTTCAGTTAAACGGTTTAGAGTTGCGGCACCAAAGACGATTTCGAAACATCGCGAAACATATGAGATGTTTCGAGGGCTGAAATTGGGATTTCAGGCTCGTGCCCACGTCAAGAGGTATAAGACCTCCGACGATTTTGTTAGCCTACAAACTAAGGGAGAAAAGCTCAATCGTTGAGCTTGTTCTCAGATTGTCTGAGTACAACAATCACTTGAATCAAGTGGGAGTTGATCTTCCAGATGAGATAGTGATGTTTCTTCAAAGTCATTGCCACCAAGATGCTAGAGCTTCGTGATGAACTATAACATATCAGGGATAGATATGATGATCCTTGAGATATTCGCGATGTTTGACACCGCGAAATTAGAAATCAAGAAGGAGCATCAATTGTTGATGGTTGGTGAAACCGCTAGTTTCGAGAAGGGCAAGGGCAAGAAGGGATACTTCATGAAACGGCAAATCAGCTGCTGCTCCAGTGAAGAAACCCGAGACTAAGTGCTTCTGTAATAAGGGGAACAGCCACTGGAGTAGAATTACCCTAGATACTTGGTAGATGTGAAGGCTGGCAAGGTCGATATAAGTATATTGGATATACATTATGTTAATGTGTACTTTACTAGTACTCCTAGTAGCACCAGGGCATTAGATACAGGTTCGGTTGCTAAGTGTTAGTAACTCGAAATAAAAGCTACAGAATAAACGGAGACTAGTTAAAAGTGAGCTGACGACATGTGTTGGAAGTGTTTCGAAGCTTGATGTGATCAAGCATCGCACGCTCCCTCTACCATCGAGATTGGTGTTAAACCTAAATAATTGTTATTTGGTGTTTGCGTTGAGCATAGACATGATTGGATTATGTCTATCGCAATACGGTTATTCGTTTAAAGAGAATAATGGTTACTCTGTTTATTTGAATAATACCTTCAATGGTCTTGCACCTAAAATGAATGGTTTATTGAATCTCGATCGTAGTGATACACATGTTCATGCCAAAAGATATAAGATAGTAATGATAGTACTACCTACTTGTGACACTTCCATGTAAGTCATATTGGTATAAAACGCATGAAGAAGCTCCATGTTGATGGATCTTTGGACTCACTCGTTTTTGAAAAGTTTGAGACATGCGAACCATGTCCATTGGTGTATATGCATGAAGAAACTCCATGCAAATGGACCGTTTGGACTCACTTGATTTTGAATCACTTGAGACATGCAAATCATACCACATGGGCAAGATGACTGAAAGCCTCGTTTTCAGTAAAATGGAACAAGAAAGCAACTTGTTGGAAGTAATACATTTTGATGTGTGCAGTCCAATGAGTGTTGAGGCATGCAGTGGATATCGTTATGTTCTTGCTTCGCGGATGATTTGAGTAGATACTGAGTATATTTACTTGATGAAACACAAGTCTGAATTATTGAATGGTTCAAGTAATTTCAGAGTGAAGTTGAAGATCATCGTGACAAGAGGATAAAATGTCTATGATATGATCATGCAGATGAGTATCTGAGTTATGAGCTTTGGCACGCAATTAAGACATTGTGGAAATTGTTTCACAATTAATACCGCCTGGAACACCATAGTGTGATGGTGTGTCCGAACATCATAGTTGCACCCTATTGGATATGGTGCGTACCATGATGTCTCTTATCGAATTACCACTATCGTTCATGGGTTAGGCATTAGAGACAACCGCACTCACTTTAATAGGGCACCACGTAATTCCATTGAGACGACACTGTTTGAACTATGGTTTGGAGAAACCTAAGTTGTCGTTCCTTAAATGTTTGGGGCTGCGACGCTTATGTGAAAAAGTTTCAGGTTGATAAGCTCGAACCCAAAGCGAATAAAATGCATCTTCATAAGACACCCAAAACAGTTGGGTATACCTCCTAATTCAGATCAGAAAGCAATAGGGATTGTTTCTTGAATCGGGTCCTTTCTCGAGGAAAAGTTTGTCTCGGAAAGTTGAGTGGGAGGATGGTGGAGACTTGATATGGTTATTGAACTGTCACTACAACTAGTGTGTAGCAGGGCACGGGAAGTTGTTCCTGTGGCACCTACACCAATTGAAGTGGAAGCTAATGATAGTGATCACGTACTGCTTCAGATTAAGTCGCTGCCGAACCTGTACGATGACAAGGACGCGTACTGCTTCAGAGTGGTACGGTAATCCTGTCTTGGAGGTCATGTTGCTATACAACAATGAACCTACGAGCTATGGAGAAGCGATGGTGGGCCCGGATTCCGACAAATGGCTCGAGGCCATAAAATCCGAGAGAGGATCCATGTATGAAAACAAAGTGTAGACTTTGGCAGAACTACCCGATGGTCATAAGACTGTTGAGTACAAATGGATTTTAGAAGGAAGACAGACAATGATGGTAAGTGTCACCATTAAGAAAGCTCGACTTGTCGTTAAGATATTTTCCGACAAGTTCAAGGAGTTGACTACGATGAGACTTTCTCACTCGTAGCGATGCTAAGAGTCTGTTGGAATTATATTAGCAGTTACTGCATTATTTATGAAATCTTACAGATAGGATGTCAAAACATTGTTTCCTCGACGATTTTCTTGAGGAAAGGTTGTATGTGATACAACCAGAAGGTTTTGACAATCCTGAAAGACGCTAACAAATATGCAAAGCTCCAGCAATCCTTCTAAGGACTGGAGTAAGCATCTCGGAGTTGGAATGTGCGCTTTGACGAGATGATCAAAGATTTTGGGTTTATACAAAGTTTATGAGAAACTTGTATTTCCAAAGAAGTGAGTGGGAGCACTATAGAATTTCTGATGAGTATATGTTGCTGACATATTGTTGATCGAAAATGATGTAGAGTTTCTGGAAAGCATATAGGGTTGTTTGAAAAGTGTTTTTCAATAGAAAACCTGGATTAAGCTGCTTGAACATTGAGCATCAAGATCTACGAGGATAGATAAAAAACGCTTAATGGTACTTTCAAATGAGCACATACCTTGACATGATCTTGAAGGTGTTCAAGATGGATCAGTCAAAGAAGGAGTTCTTGCCTGAGTTGTAAGGTATGAAGTTAAGACTTAAAGCTCAACCACGGCAGAAGAGAGAGAAAGGACGAAGGTCGTCCCCTATGCTTTAGATGTAGGCTCTATAGTATGCTATGCTGAGTACCGCACCTGATGTGTGCCTTGCCACATGTCTGGCAAGAGGGTACAAAGGTGATCAAGGAGTGGATCACCAGATAGCGGTCAAAATTGTCCTTGGAGTAAATAAGGACATGTTTCTCGATTATGGAGGTGATAAAGAGTTCGGCGTAAAGGGTTACGTCGATGCAAGCTTTAACACCTATCCGAATGACTCTGAGTAGCAAACCAGATACGTATAGTGGAGCAACCATTTGGAATAGCTCCAAGTGGAGCGTGGAAGCAGCATTTAAAATATGACCTAGAGATTTGTGAAGTACATACGGATCTGAATGTTGCAGACCCGTTGACTAAAACCTCTCTCACAAGCAAAATATGATCAAACCCCAGAACTCATTGAGTCTTAATCACATGATGATGTGAACTAGTTTATTGACACTAGTAAACTCTTTGGATATTGGTCACATGGCGATGTGACCTGTGAGTGTTAATCACATGGCGATGTGAACTAGATTATTGACTCTAGTGCAAGTGGGAGACTGTTGGAAATATGCCCTAGAGGCAATAATAAATTAGTTATTATTATTATATTTCCTTGTTCATGATAATCGTTTATTATCCATGCTATAATTGTATTGATAGGAAACTCAGATACATGTGTGGATACATAGACAACACCATGTCCCTAGTAAGCCTCTAGTTGACTAGCTCATTGATCAATAGATGGTTACGGTTTCCTGACCATGGACATTGGATGTCGTTGATAACGGGATCACATCATTAGGAGAATGATGTGATGGACAAGACCCAATCCTAAGCCTAGCACAAAGATCGTGTAGTTCGTATGTTAAAGCTTTTCTAATGTCAAGTATCATTTCCTTAGACCATGAGATTGTGCAACTCCCGGATACCGTAGGAATGCTTTGGGTGTACCAAACGTCACAACGTAACTGGGTGGCTATAAAGGTGCACTAAGGGTATCTCCGAAAGTGTCTATTGGGTTGGCACGAATCGAGACTGGGATTTGTCACTCCGTGTGACGGAGAGGTATCTCTGGGCCCACTCGGTAGGACCATCATAAATGTGCACAATGTGACCAAGGGGTTGATCACAGGATGATGTGTTACGGAACGAGTAAAGAGACTTGCCGGTAACGAGATTGAACAAGGTATCGGGATACCGACGATCGAATCTCGGTCAAGTACTACACTGCTAGACAAAGGGAATTGAACACGGGATTGATTGAATCCTCGACATCGTGGTTCATCCGATGAGATCATCGTGGAACATTTGGGAGCCAACATGGGTATCTAGATACCGCTGTTGGTTATTGGCCGGAGAGTTGTCTCGGTCATGTCTACGTGTCTCCCGAACCCGTAGGGTCTACACACTTAAGGTTCGATGACGCTAGGGTTATAGGGAATAAAAGTACATGGTTACCGAATGTTGTTCGGAGTCCCGGATGAGATCCCGGACGTCACGAGGAGTTCTGGAATGGTCCAGAGGTAAAGATTTATATATGGGAAGTCCTGTTTTGGTCACCGGTAAAGTTTTGGGTGCTATCGGTAACGTAGCGGGACCACCGGGAGGGTCCCGGGGGTCCACCAGGTGGGGCCACTGGCCCCAGAGGGCTGCATGGGCCAAGTGTGGGAGGGGACCAGCCCCAGGTGGGCTGGTGCGCCCCCCCACCAGGGCCCAAGGCGCCTAGGGTTTGGGGGAGGGGGCGCCTCCACCTTGCTTGGGGGGCAAGTTTCCCCCTCTCCCCCCTTGGCCGCACCCTAGATGGGTTTTGGGGCTGCCGCCACCCCTAGGGAGGGAAACCTAGATGGGGGCACAGCCCCTCCCCTTCCCCTATATATACTTGAGGTATTGGGGGGCTGCAAACACATGATTTGATCTCCCTCTTGGCGCAGCCCTACCCCTCTCCCTCCTCGTCTCTTGCGGTGCTTGGCGAAGCCCTGCTGGAGTGCAACGCTCCTCCACCACCACCACGCCATTGTGCTGCTACTGGACGGAGTCTTCCCCAACCTCTCCCTCTCTCCTTGCTGGATCAAGGCATGGGAGACATCACCGGGCTGCATGTGTGTTGAACGCGGAGGTGCCGTCCATTCGGCGCTAGGATCATCGGTGATTTGGATCACGACGAGTACGACTCCATCAACCCAATTCACTTGAACGCTTATGCTTAGCGATCTACAAGGGTATGTAGATGCACTCTCCTTTCCCTCGTTGCTAGATTACTCCATAGATTGATCTTGGTGATGCGTAGAAAATTTTGAATTTCTGCTACGTTCCCCAACAATATGATGAGTGAGGAATATCAAATGTCTATGATGGGAGAATTAAAATTCTTCTTAGGCCTTCAAATTCATCAACAACTCAATGTCATATTCATATCTCAAGAGAAATACCTCAAGGATGTGTTGAGGAAATTTGGCATACAAGATTGCAAAGGCGTCAAAATCCCTATGCCCACAAATGGCCATCTATGCACCGATGAAAATGGTAAAGACTTTGATCAAAAGGTATTCCACTCAATGATTGACTCTTTATTGTATCTATGTGCATCTAGGCTAGATATTATGCTTAGTGTTTGCATGTGTGCCTGATTTCAAGCTACACCAAAGGAAGCACACCACAAGGCCGTGAAACATATTTTTCAATATCTAGCTCACACTCCAACACTTGGATTATGGTATCCCAAGGGCTCGACTTTTGATCACGTTGGATATTCTGACTCTGACTATGCTCACAATCGGGTGAATCGCAAGTCAACATCAGGCACATGTCATTTCCTCTAACGATCCTTGGTATGTTGGTCCTTGAAGAAGAAGAACTGCGTATCACTCTCTACTGTTGAAGCTGAGTACATTGCTGCTGGTTCTTGCTGTGCTCAATTGCTATGGATAAAGCAAACCCTCAAGGACTATGGCATCAATGTGAAGAATGTGCCACTACTGCGACAATGGGAGTTCCATCAAGATTGCTCACAACCCAGTTCAGCACTCGAAGACAAAGCACATCTAGATTCATCATCATTTTCTTCGTGATCATGTGTTGAAGGGCGACATCTCCATCGACCACATGAAGATTGAAGGTGAGCTGGCAAATATCTTCACCAAGCCCTTGGATGAGAAGAGATTTAGCAAGTTGCGGCGTGAGCTAAATATCTTAGAATCTCCGAATGTCCTCTGAAAAGGAGACACATCCTAGCACTTATGCAAAATTGATGACTTAGATGTGCAACACATGAAGTAAAGTTTTCTTCTACTTCAATCAATGAAGACTAACAATCTAAGCGTGAAGAAATTAATTAAGAATTTGATTCTCAGAACCGTACGACAATTGTATGCGGTGTCTGAAATCACCATTCTTATATGGTGCGTTACACCACCAACCAAAATTGAAAATCTTCAATTTGAGTTTTTACAATTTCTTCAATGTTCAAATTCTTCATCTTTGCAATTGTTCATATATATGAGTTTTTCATGTCCTCTACAGCATTCACTTATTGATAATTCTTCAAGTTGACTTTTTCATATAAGTGAATGTGATCGGACATGTTCCCCCTCTATGCTAAACTCAACCCAGTCTGTTCACAAATTCTTCATGTGCGTTCTATTTGAAACCCGTTCAAAATCTTCATTGTGTCCTTGACAACTAAAGAATTTGCGAACAAAACTTTAAAGTTTTCATATCTAATTTTTCGGCTTTTGCCGCTCAAATCGTTCCCCATCCCACGACAAGATTAAAATACTCACCCATGATCTAACACGATCTCCACCTCTTAGTATGTGGGTGAAGCATGTCGCTAGGATGGCAAGGGTCAGGGGCACGTTCGTCCAATTTCTTCGGACGAGCGGTTTTTCACCTCGGCTATAAATACCCCTCTCCCTCCTCACACCTCAATTACTCCGCTCGATCTCTCTCCCGCGCTTGAGCTCTATGACCTAGAGCCGCCGCTACTCTCCATCGTCGCCGGTGAGGAAGAGCATCACTGCCTCGACCTCGTCGCCGTCGTACTCGCGCCGGCCGTGGAATTCTTCACCTCCACCATCGCCGTAGCTGTCTTCCGCCGCCAAGTTAGGGCGTGGAAGATATGGACTGATGAACTTCTCCACTTCAACTCTCAGTTCGTCGTGTTCTTCGTCAAGGATAAATAAAATCTATTTTACTTCCCTTGTTGATTCTAATGATTTCCACAAAATCTTCAAAAGGTGTTCATTCTTCAACTTCCATATCCTTAAACACCAAGTTGCTTCTATTCTTGATTTGTTTCCTAAGATGTGCTTTTCTTCAACATTCCTCAATTGTGTGGATTTCCAATCTATACAACTCTGGAACCTAAGACAAGAACTCTTAGTGAAATTCCTCAAGACTCCCCTTGTCAAATTCCTCCAACTTGATTCCTTTTAAAACAAAATTCTGAGAACGCATATGACCTCTCCAAATTCTTCGCACCTATACTCTGTTCATAGGTACACATGTCTGCTGCTGAATCACTAGGTTCTCATCAACTTAACTCATTTGCAGCGTTCCTCGAAGAAAAATTGCATACCTCCTCAGAGACTTCAATTGTTCAAAATCCTCAAGTGCTGAAAATGGCTAATTGTAGGCGTCCTCACAAGGGAGGAAAGAGGCCTGAGACAAATACTGCTTTTGAAATCCCAGATGAAGTCTATGATGAATATTGCACTTCTGATGAAGCCACTCATGGCAAGGAGAACAAAAATCAGCGCAAAGTGCGCATTCAGTTGATTGAACGATGGTGGGCAAGAGAACGGAGGGAATATCGCTATGTCACTCCTAAATACATGAAGAATTTCACGGTTAATCCTCCATGCCCAAGACCTCCATTGGCTCCAGGCCAAGTTGCCGATCCCTCTAGCATCATAAGAGGTGAGCAATTTCCCAAGGAGTGGGCCAAGCGACAAGCTAACACTACAAAAAAAAGACACATCTGTGACATTTTGGGCCGAACAATTTTTTTTTCTGTCATACATATGACACTTCTATGACGATAATTGTGACAAAACCCGGTATCATCATAGATGTGGTGGGCTCCTACTTCTATGACAAAAAATCATGACAGAAAATGGGATTTTCGTCCTGGGCGGGCCGGAGACGCAGCTGCATGACATTCTTTGTGCCGTCCATGACAGAAAAAATCGTGGTAGAAGCGAGGGCGAGGAAGATTTTGGGGAGTTCCCGATTACGGTGGGAGGTCAGGGGCCGAGCGACGCGCATTTCTCTCGTACACGTATGCGCGTGTGTGCGAGGCGTTGGCTCTAACTGAATCCGAGCAAGGCGTTGGGCTCTAACTAAACCCGAGCAATTGCACTGCAGGCTATGCGTTACTGAACCCGAGCAATCGATCGATGGCTGTTAACTGAACCCGATCGAGCGATTCCTTCGCTACTGCTGCTAACTGAAGCCGATTGATTGGATGAACAGTGAGCGTT
>NC_041381.1:89006684-89155288 GCF_002162155.2 Triticum dicoccoides
GTTTCGACCATAGGAGGTCCGTTTCGTCCGTTTTGCGGTACGCCACACCCCTCCCGATCAACAGGACCCTCGTTTCGACCGTAGGAGGTCTGTTTCGTCTGTTTTGCGGTACGCCACACCCCTCCCGATCAATAGGACCCCCGTTTCGACCGTAGGAGGTCCGTTTCCTCCGTTCTACGGTACGCCAGACCCCTCCCGATCAGCAGGACCCCCCATTTCGAACGTGGCCGATCGAACACAAGGCAGTTTCCTCCGTTCTGCGGTATGCCATGCCTTGTTTCCATCGCCTGTTCTGTCCAAGCCCTCCCGATGAACACGAAGACGCATTCCGTTCCGACCCAGCCGGTTGGCTCCCCATGAACACGATGATGATGTTGTTTCTCCGTTCCGACTCAGCCATGTACACGAGCCCTGGCCATACGTATGCGCGAGTAGGCGTTCGAGACCCCGCCCGTATATACACATACGTGGCCGTATTTTCTTTCTTGCACCCTGGGCGTTGTACGTACGTGTACATGCTACGTGCGCGCCTCTACTATGACACGTACGCGCCTCTACTACGACACGTGCGCGCCTCTACATCGACCAGTATATATGTACGTACACGTTCGCGACTAGAATGACAATGCTACGTATGCTTCGACCAGGTGGGCCCTGACTGTCAGGCACTTCCTTGCGTGCTAAGATGTAGCTGGTGGGTCCCAGCAGTCAGGGGGGCGAATCATTTTTTTTCGGACGCACTTCCTTGGTGCGAAGATGTAGCTGGTGGGTCCCAGCAGTCAGGGGAAATGTTTTTTTGCGAAATACGGTGGCCCGTCCGGTGGGTCCCCGCTGTCAGGTGGAGGAATAATTATTTTGCGCGTAATAAGGAGGCACTTGTTTGCTGCGGCCGTGGACCTAGCCGCCAGCCTCTCCACGTACAGTCCACGTCCGATGGAAGCCGTTCCTTGACCACGTTAACCACGCCGCGCCGAGAGCACCAGGGCGGTGGACGACAGCGAGGCCTAGGAAGGGGACGACGCGGAGCCGGGGAAGACGCGACAGTGGATGCCCATGCGTAGAGGAGTACAAGGGTTTACTGGTTCGTTGTGGTCTGAGGCTGCCGTCGTCACAGAATAACAGTGGGTGTGGGTGAGTAGAGGGATGGCCTGGCCAGCGGTGGGAGTAGTAGGCGGCGGTGAGGCCTCCGCTGCATCGCAGCCGGCCACGGGATGTAGGAGCACGAGGCACGACCGGCGCTGGTTTGGGCGGATGGAGCAAGAAGACCAGAGGTTGAAGAAGCACTACGGCCGTTGGATGGACATCGTACAGTCACTGGAGCTAGAATCGTGCATATTGACTAAGTTGACAAAGCCCTCTGTCCCCGTCAACTTAGTAGGCCCACAAGTCAGCCTGCCACTATACTGGGTCCCAGCTAATAGGGGGAGTATTCATTATTTGTGCGTAATAAGGAGGCACTGCCTTGCGTGCGAAGATATAGCTGGTGGGTCCGAGCTGTCAGCGGCGGTAACGTTTTTTCGCGAAATACAGAGGCCCTTTCGGTGGGTCCCTGATGTCAGGTGGAGGAATCATTATTTTGCACGTAATAAGGAGGCATTTCCTTGCGTGCGGCCGTGGACCCAGCTGTCGGCCTCTCCACGTACAGTCCACTTCAGACGCATGTCGGTCGTTGACCATGTTGACCAGGCCGCACCGAGAGCACCAGGGCGGTGGACGATGGAGAGGCCTAGGAAGGGAACGACACAGAGGCAGGGAAGATTCGGCAGTTGTTTCCCATGCGGAGGGGAGTATGACTGTACGAGGGTTTACTGGTTCGTCTGCCATTTCCGGAGAATAACAGTAGGTGTGGGTGAGTAGAGGGATGGCTAGACCAGCGATGGGAGTACGGTGGGGCGGTGAGGCCTGCGCAGCAGCACAGCCGGCCGCGGGGAGGAGGGAGCAGGTAGTCCCGGCGGCGCTTGTTTGAGCGGCTGGAGCAGGAAGAGCGGAGATTGAAGAAGCACGACGGCCATTGGATGGCCATCCAACAGTCACTGCTTGCGCGTCAACCTTTTTTTAGGAAAGCCTCAAATCTGTGGAAAATAGCATAAATCCCATCTGCCATTATTTCTAATAATTTACAGCCCATTTGCTAATTCTTAAGGTTTTTTTGGAGCCCATATTCTTTTTGTTAGCATTACAGCCCATATTGTGGCCACGGTTAAAAAATTATACGAAATTTTGCATATTTCGGTGCGGTCCGAACTGTTTTTAATCCCGAAATTTCGACTCACATTCAGACTGATTTTAAAAATAAATGTATATCAATATAAAATCCAACAAATTCTCCACGCATAAAAATTAATGTAATTTAAAATCTTGAAATGGAAAAAAAGATATTTGAAACTAATTGCCGGTTTGATGTGTTTTAAAATTGTACAACCCATTTCTCACTACTGATGGGCCATTTTCTCGGCCAGCCGAATGAAAGCTCTCCTCATCTTGAAAGATTTGCAGCCCAACAGGCCTGACAAAGAGACTTACTTGGCAAATCACAAAAAAACTGGGCTGTGGCCGTGGACCCAGCTGTCAGCCTCTCCACGTACAGTACTCTTCCGATGGAATGTCGTTGACCACATTGACCACGCCGCGCCGAGAGCACCAAGGTGGTGGACAATGGCAAGGCCTAGGAAGGGGACGACATGGATCCGGGGAAGACGCGACAGTGGATGCCCACGCGGAGAGGAGTACGAGGGTTCACTGGTTCGGCTGCGGTGTGAGGATGCCGTCACCGCAGGGCCTGGCTAGCGGTGGGAGTAGTAGGGGGCGATGAGGCCTCCACGGCATAGCCGGCTACTGGAGGCAGGAGCAGGCAGTCTCCCTGGCGCTGGTTTGGGCGGCTGGTGCAAGAAGAGCAGCGATTGAAGAAGCAGCAGGACCATTCGATTCAAATCCAACGGTTACTGCTGCTAGAATCGTTTGTTGACTAAGTTGACAAGCCTTGCGTACGCGTCAACTTAGTAGGCCCACATGTCAGCCTCCCAACCGGTGCGCCCCAGATGTTAGTGGGAGGAATCATTTTTTTCGCGTAATAAGGAGGCAGTTGATTGCGTGCGGCCAGGCCACCGGAGGGAGTAGGGTGGGCCAGGGAAGCCTGCGCGACATCACAGCGGGCCACAAGAGGAGGGAGCAGGCAGTCCCGCCGGCGCTAGTTTAGGCGGCTAGAGCAGGAAGATCAGAGATTGAAGAAGCACGTCGGCCGTTGGATGGACATCCAACAGTCACTGCTACTAGAATCGTGTGTTCACTGACAAAGCCTTGCGTAAACAAGTCAGCCTCGAAATCTGTAGCGTGTACAGCCCATTTGCTATTATTTTTATATTTTTTACTCATTTTCTAATTCATATGGAATTTATTGCAGCCCGTTTTCCATTTTTAGAATTGCTGGCCATTTTCTGGTCAGTACCAGGGTCAAAAAGTTAACTAAATATGTGGGAAATTTTGAAAATTTGCAAATTTTTGCTGGGGAACGAAATATTCTTAATCCAAAAATTAATAGCCATACTAAACAAATTTGAAAATAAATTAGTACTATGTCATGTTAAATCCAATGAAATACGTATAAGATATCAGTGAAGAACAAAAACAAAAAAGGAAACTAATATCCCATTTGCTATATTTTTTTGGAATTTTCAACCCCTTTTGATATTACTTTTAACAGACATTGACCATACTCTTTGGCCAGGACGGAATGCATCCCTCCTCGTCTTGAAAGATTTGCAGCCCAGTAATTCGGAGAAAACAAATAGGCCTAGCTTGGGTATTCTTCAAAAAGAAATACTGGGCTAGCTATTTTCCCAAAGAACTGGAGCATGAGCATTTAGCTTTATTTATTTATTTACTTATTTATGTTTAGGGGACCATGAGCATGTACCTGGGCCGAATTCATGTGAGAGCCTCCCTTCCAGTTAATTATGGGCTTCTCTATTGGGCCTTCATCAGTGGGCTGCATGTTATCAACAAGTGGAAAATGTGTTCCGTATGAAAAATAGTATGAGCTACGTATGGTACGGGGCACTAAAGGATCGAACTGTGCAACGACTTCCCAAACATTGTGTTTGTCGTTCTAACAACACATTTATTCAACCAACAGATGAAATATACTACTGATTGTACATTGAAAACAGCAGCAACAGCAACCCGGGCCGGGGGTGCAACAGAAGCAGTAAGCAGGCCAGAAGAGTGAAGACGCAGCTCTCTCTTCCAAACCAAACATCAGCCATCATTACAAAAGGGCTACCAAAAAAGAACAAGTGTATGCATCAAACTAAATAAAGATCCTACTACACAAGTGTACGCATCTAACTAACTGGCTTAGTTAGACGTTACTATTTATTAAGCTATGGAGATTGGCTGACGGCTTGAACCAGATGGGTGCCTGACGGGGGAAACTCCAGCCAGCAGGTCGAAGCCTGATGCTTGCGACCCTCTCTCCTACTTTGGGCTGCACAGCGTGGCGGCACATATCAGGGTATGGTGCATGCAGAGACGCATGGTACGTTGTGTACACACAATTTTGCCTGATGAACAAAACCGCGCTGCCATCATGATCCTTGCCGTCGGTTAGCTCCTGGTTAATCAGATAATTCATTTCGACAAACAGAGAGCGTGTACCAAGGCTACTTACCAGCCTCCAGTCAAAAATTCCTGAAGGCCCAGAGAAGTTGGGATCCTGCTCAAAGACCTTGCAGTGATTGTGATTGTATTCCGCGAAACAACATGTCCGGTACATGCGAACGATCATCAATCCTTCACCGTCGTCTGATCGAGCCAGGTACCACCTGCAACTGCCATGCCGCTTTTCTTTGAAAGGTTCTGGGATTAGGAAGGGTAGGGACACCTGGCGGCCTACAACATCATATCTAGTTGGAGTCAAATAAAAAAGGGCTCTTGATTTAGTCAATCTTAAGAACAACATGTTATGAGCATGAATATTTTTTTAGTAAATGTTGACAGTAATATAAGCAAGCCATCATGATATCATAGGAAAGTAACATACTGCTGTAACAACCGTTTGTAGCGATGACTGGAGTAGGCCAGCAATACGTCCAGCCATAGAAGGAGTCGACAGCGTAAATGAAGCCCTTGTGTTCAATGGGATCAGAGAACCATGGAGGATGTATGATCCTGCGATGGACGTGCAGATTTATCCACTTACCGCAGTGACCTGTCAGATAGGTGAGACCGCGGTTGAAGAACGCAATTAGCCTGAAGTCTTTATAATTTGCAGATCTTGTGGGCACTTGGCAGATTACAACCTTGAGCAAATCAAACTTGGTATCATGTTGGCTACTGTAAGATTCTGAGTATTCTGGGCCGCGGTGCCAAAGTAGTGCAGTGTTAATCGAAGGAAGGGGGATCAATTGCCGGGGCTAGACCTCCACGAGCATCCAGCTGTCGCGACCGTCGACGAGCACCATCCAAGACGTGTTCATGCCGACCCAGTACATACCGTTAATGTAGTTGAGGCTGATGGGGATCGGATCGCAGTCAAGGGGGTTGATGCTCACCACCCTACGATCGTTATGCTGCGTGACACACCGTTTCTGAAGATCAGGCGACATCAGCAAGCAAGGAGCTGGCTTAAAAAGCTCCGGCCTGAGGGCTTTGAGTAAACGGTACAGCCCCGACTAGCATGCGGCGAGCGGCATGGTACTGAGATTGTCCACAGGCGAAACAATGAGCTTGATTACCTCTGTGGGGAGCGAATTCCAGCCACTCTTTCGGCGGATGCTGCTCGGTTCTGCCATTGTTAGTGCTTGGGTTTCGGACGAGGGGGAGGTGCCTTAGCGGGGATGGAAGATTGGACGAGATTATGCGCAGACAAAAATGGAGAAGCGAATATGTGCTGCGGGAAGTGGGAAGGTGATGATGACTACAACATGCCGCTTGACTTAGAGACACATACCAGCAGCGTAGGGTCATGTCAATGCCAGACAACTTGCTTGAGTGATCACAGTACTGGTACTCCCTACAGTACCTACTACAGTACTATGCCCTAACTTGCTTGAGTAGAGTAGTACAGTAGGACTCTGCTCTACTACTAGCACCGGAGGAGTAGTATATTCTAATCTAAAATAGTTACAAACATCAATGCCCGAGCGTGGAACGACTATGAACCATGCTCAAAGACCATGTCTATGTGTTTTTTGGACTTATATGCAAAAAATAGCAAGATGCCCGTGCATTGCACGGCACACCATCATCACCAACTCGGTTTTTTCTCTACTCCTACTCCTATAAAAGACTCGGTTGGTGATGATGGAGGCGATGAGACGTGTTCAGCCGGGCGTGCAGCGAACGGCGCAGCACTATTCGATTTGTTATAAAAAACAAAGAAGAGTAGTAGAGATAGAGACATAGTGAGGAGCACGAGGTTGTGGGAGATAAGGATGAACGAGGCAAGGCCTTATCTATAAATGTGGAGAGAGGTGCGGGTATCGTTTGTAAAATTTTCATAGTTGGCTTTCTATCCATCAGATATAGATCGGACAGTCTATATTACAAGATGGCAGGCATACCATCATCACCAACTCGATTTTCTATAAGAGTAGATATAGATAGATAGAGACTAGGGAGTACTAGTAAGGACACCATCTACTGCTTCGTGTACTACTCCTGTGCTCCATTCGGCGGCCGCAACGTCCCCTACAGCCACTCCCTCCCACGCTACATTTGGCAGGCGCTGTTGAAATTTGGGGAGCGCACTCTCGCGACTGCTGGCAGCCACGACTTCACCGACGACGACTTCTTCTCCGACCTCGGCAACCTCTTCCTCAACGACATGGGCGACAACCTCAATGCCAACAGTG
Source organism: Triticum dicoccoides (assembly GCF_002162155.2). NCBI lineage: Eukaryota > Viridiplantae > Streptophyta > Magnoliopsida > Poales > Poaceae > Triticum > Triticum dicoccoides. The sequence continues at coordinate 89,013,536 of NC_041381.1, forward strand.
CTGCTCCCGTTGCACCGTATGTGTTTCTGTCCTTCCTGTTTGACATCGTGGTAGAATTCATGTTTCTACTCTGTATCCTACTACTATGCTAGTCCACATGATTAGTTTCATCTCTGTTATAGCCGTCATGATTTATTTTGCGCTTATTCAGATTAAATCTTGTAGTAACTTGCTCATATATTCAACTGGCGCAACGTCCCCTACAGCCACTCCTGTTTCATGGATGGCCTGGTTGAAGCCTCCAAGGATCCCTTCGTCCACTGCTATGAGTGCCCGATGCCGTTTTGTGGCTCGCCAGCAGACATGGTGCATCACCACACGGATGCGTGCAGCGGTCACTGCTGGCCCTTGGCGGAGAACATCAAGTACGAGACGTGCTACCCGTTCACCATGCCGGAGTCGCTGGAGGATCACCGCCGCCTGCTAGTCTTGGAGGAGGACGGCAGCGTCTTCCTCTTGATCGTGGGCACCGGCGAGGCCCGCGCAGGCCGCCGCCCCATCTCTGTAATGTGCGTCAGGGGCGACGCCGCTGACGCTGACACTGACACGAGGCCAATGTACGGGTGCGTGGTCAGTGTTACTACCCCTCCGGGTCACGTTGGCGGCGACACCGGCCTCATCGAACGGACTTGGACTCTTGGGAGATGGGACTATCTCGCCAATGTGGACTTGGAAAACCCATGGCATCATTTACCCGCCGACGTGGTGCACGGGGACTCCAAGGAGGTTCACCTGGACATACGCATTATCAAGTTAAATTTTGATCATTAGTCTTCGCTCAATGTAATCCGCTGTCTAAGCATGTGGAGACTTCCATGCAGGATCTTGCTCTATTGGAGTATCGCGCATAAATAAAAGTGTATCCGTTTATGGTTTAGTCTAGAATCTTCCATGTATGAATTTTTACTACAGTACTGGTGAAAGACTTACGATGAACCATTTCTTACATCTCCTCTGCCCCCTTGCAAGTCATCCTGATTTAATCCCTCCGTATAGGTGTATAAGGTCATGGTTAATATTACTTAATAGTATAGCCAACTGTTGACTATAAGAAAGTGCCATGTCATCTGTAGCCAACATGTATAACAATCGATACTCAAAAACTAATTCTTAAAGATCATTTCTTGCAAAGCACTTCACAAGTTTTGGATGCAGGTTGAACAGTTGAACGCTTTTGTTTGCAAAAGATACCTTTTTATCTATTTCACTCGGATGTTTGTGAGCTCTAGAGATGAAATAATATCCAAAGAAACCTATCGAGATACTTACACATGAGATGACCCCCACATCCTTTGTCAAAATAAACAACTCCCTGATCAATGCACTTCACTCTTCGGTGCAATGCACGTGCACCTTACTACTATAGATTAGTACGACCAAAAATTGAACTAACATTATATATAGTACGATAAATGCTGATGCATGTCACCTAAAATTATATCATTCAAAACTATGTTCAAATACTAATCCGACGATATAGTTTTTGTTGACATGCACTAGCATTTTGTCAGTTAAATCTTCAGTCAAATTCAATGGGGGCTAATAAACCACGACCGATGTAGTACAAGTGTAGAGGGCGGCGCTGCACGGGAGTCTCACCTCTCACCCCGCTCGTGGCGCGGCAGTAAAGCCGTCATATAACAAAACCCAACCACTCCCAGTAATAAGTGGCCTGGTAAAATAAACGGACAAGCGACCATCACATCTCTCCGTCTTTTTTGCATTTCATCTCTCTGCATTTACTTTCTCCGGTTCATCTCGCACACTCGATCCCTAGCTACTACTCCTAGGGCTAGTTCTTTTGGCGGCTTCCCCAGCTTTTTCCACAAGACTAGTCACAGTGGAGAGTAACAATAAGGCACCTCACTCATTTATTTGGGCTTCTAAACTACTACTCCGTCCTGGTTTATTCCTCACCATTGTAATTTGTGCTAAATTTTGACCAAAGATTTAACTGATAAAATGTTACACCCTCCGTCTAGGTGTGTAAGTCATCTTACGAAAACCAAATAATCCCAAAACACTTAGGTGCGGTGCATTAACTTCTACCTCGTTTCTTTTTTCTTGACATATCAACCAATAAGAGATAAAGAGTGTCCATGCTTTTAATGACTTGAGATATCAAACACGACATGCAGTGGTTAGCTCATTGCATGCAATACTATTAATTAGCAAATAAACATTAACGTTTCTCGTTTTCTCCTCCTCCTTGGTCACGGTGCATACCTTAAGATGACTTACTCACCTAGACGGATGGAGTAGTGCAATTGACATGCACTAACATTTCATTAGTTAAATTTATGATCAAAGTTTGACACAGATTACAATGGGGACCAATAAACAAGGACGGAGGTAGTAGTTATGGGATTACTAATCTAGAAGCCTAAAAGAACTGGCCCCTGGTACTCCTACTACTAGTTGTACTCAAGTTGGAATTCCAATTGCACAACACAACTTGTTAGGCAAAAAAAATCGATACAGGGTGTAGGAAGCGGTTTGGGAATTTGCATGCCTTTCCAACCAGTGAGATACTCCGTACAAAGTACGACAGAGAAATAACCACAGAGAAGGAAGCTAAAAGTAAACAATCAAACAAGGATTTTTGCATTTGTTTTGCATTGAATCGTTTAACAAGCTTGACTAGTGTTGTTTTTCTACTTTTACAAAAACCGCATCGTAATGTTAAAACATGCATTTGCACGTACATAAGTAATAGTAGTACTCCCTCCGTCTAGGTGTATAAGTCTTCCCTCCTTCTTGGTCATGGTGCACAACCAAAGATGACTTATTGACCTGGACGGAGGGAGCAGCACAGTCTGCAAGCATATATCGAGAGAGACATGTAGTCCGATAGTATATAGTAAAGTTTGTGCTATATGCACGTACTTGCAAAATGCGTACGAATACACAAGATTTCCAAATTTTCCCTTTTACATACTTAATTAAGGACGCTAAATATTCCTGAACGTTCCGGATTTATCATTTGCGTCCCAAAACTAATGAGATCGCCTTACGAAACAAAAATTATACTCCTCCTAAAAGCCACGGTGCTCGCAGGAGCGCTTGCGGCGCGCCACGAGTGCCCTGGTGCGCGGCCGTTTCCCAGCGCACCGACACAACGCCTCATCCTCAGCCTTCCAACTTGCGAGGTGCTGATTGGCGGCTTGCCGGCGGGCGAGCGCGATCTCACCGGTGTGGTGATCCGGCGCCAACAGGTACTCCTCCTCGCTAGAAGCGTGCACCCAGTCCACGTACCGCCAAGCGTAGATGAGGCGCTTGGACCCGACTGCACACAGGGCATCGGCACGGGCGTCCTCCACCACCCTCACAGCCCTCGCACGAGCCTTCTGCCAAAGAGCCAATTGCCCGACTCTCTCGGACGCGACATAGGCCTCCCAGGCAGCTTGTTCCACGGTGCGCTTCTCTTCCTCGGCCTTCTTCTCCGCCTCTATTTTGGCGCGCTCTGCTGGAGGCAAAGCCTCCCACAAGGCGACATCTATTTCTTTCCAAAGCTCCTCAAGGTTGGGGGGCTCGGCGGGCAGCGCGGAGTTCTCCTCGTAGCGGGGAGCCAACGCGTCCTCCGACGCGCGTGCTGGCAAGATTGGGAACGCCGACGCGTCCAGATCGACGTGTCGCGGTGAGGAGCAGAACACCGATGCATCCTCCTCGACTAGTGGCGGCGAGGAACAGAAAGGCGACGCGTCATGTCGCGGCGAGGAGCGGAACACCGACGCGTCCTCCTCGACTAGTGGCGGCGAGGAACGGAATGGCAACGCGTCGTGTAGCGGCGAGGAGCAGAACACCGACGCGTCCTCCTCGACTAGTGGCGGTGAGGAACGGAACGGTGACGCGTGACCGTCCGCGCGGTGCAGCGAGGGGCTCCTAGGGCTTGGGAGGGGCGATGCCATGGTGTTCGACATGAGAGGGAGGGGGAGGAGATAGCGATGAACGTGAACGTGAGGGGGAGGAGATAGCGATGTCGTGGGAGGCGCAGTCTTTATAGCGAGCAATGGCACACCTACGTAAGATATGGACTGAGCTGCACTGACTTAACTGCAGGTCCAGTTGCGTCACTGACATGTGGGCCAGTCCCCTGTTGGGCCCATATGTCAGTGACCCAATGCACCTGAAGTTAAGTAAAAGCTACATGGGCATATTTGTTGGAGTAAATTACGGGGGAGCGAAGGGGTGGAAATATTGCTGGTAACAACGGATTGGACGAGCGTGGGGGGAGGAGAGTCATGCATGAAGATTTTTTCACATGGGGTGGAGTGGTGGGACCGCCGGAGGGAGAAGGAGAGTTTGGCAGGCATATTGTTTCCACACATGGAGAGGAAAAGATTGGAGACGAACGGGCTTCCTGCAGGTATGAGGAATGGTGCATAATAAGTCATCTTGCATGCCGGGCAAGGTATAGTCTCAAGTCATTAAAAACATACACGCCCCACACATGTTCATATTTCAAGGTGCACTAAATTATTGCATGCGATGATTAAGGCTGGCCATAATGGTGGTATCTTAGCTGGTATCATGCACACAGGAATAGCAAACATGCTGATGTGGCAAAGAATTAAAGAAGAGAGGGGGGTTAGAGTAACTAGTGTTCATGCATGCATTGGTAAACACATTTTTTTGTGAAGAACGACAACCTTAGTTGAGTACTTTTGCAGACTTCAAAAACTATTCCACCGCCTCTACTATCTTGCTAAGAGTAGGTGGAATTTTTGAATCGAGCCCTTTAAACTAGAAGGGAGGTAGTGGTACTCTAATAGCTAACCTTGTTGTGATGACAAGATAGGACATGGCATGCACCTGGACGGAGGAACTAGTCCGCATTGTGCATTTAAGTTTTGTTTGAAGTCAATGTACCTCTACTTTCACCAGACTTATAGAAAAATGTACTCCCTCCGTCTAGGTGTGTAAGTCATCTTACGAAAACCAAATAATCCCAAAACACGTAGGCGCGGTGCATTAGCTTCTACCTCGTTTCTTGTTTCTTGACATATCAACCAATAAGAGATGAGGGTGTGCATGCTTTTAATGACCTGAGACTATCAAACATGACATGCAGTGGTTAGTTCATTGCATGCAATACTATTAATTAGCAAATAAACATTAATGTCTCTCATTTTCCCCTCCTCCTTGGTCACGGTGCACAGCCTAAGATGACTTACTCACCTAGACGGAGGGAGTATCAACATTCACAATGTCAAATCAATATTTTTACACTCATTATAAAATGTTGTTCTTATACTCATTATAATCAGTATTGTAGATATTGATATTTTCAGTATAAATTTGGTCATGGGATTTCATTGATGCCTGTCAAAGCGTGGAGGAAGCGGAGCTTAGGGCTTGCATTGCCGGTCTCTACATAGGTATTTCTTTTCATAATCCTGTAATTTTAGAGACTGATTGCGCTTTTGTGGTAGCGTCTCTCGCATCGGGGGACTATGACAGGTCTGCTATGCATGACCTGAAGATGAAAGCGTTGAGCATCTCGAAGTTGATCAACAATCTTCAATTGTCAAAGATTAGCCGTTCGGCCAATAAGGTGGCACACTTAATCGCTAAGTATAGCTTTGGGAATAGATTAGATGGTATTCTTGTAAATAACGTACCACCCTGTGTGGTGAATATTGTATCGAATGAGTGTACTGGTGTGGCTGGTTAATTAATATAAGGTGGTGTTCAAAAAAAAGTATAAATTTGGTCAAACACTTTGCATACGGTTGACGGGAGTAAAAGGACCAGAGTGAGTATCATGCATCCGGAGTAGGCAAAACAAATTGCTCATTTATAGCCGGTCGAAGTCTCAAAGGGCGCGACTGCGCGAGGGAGGCGAAGGTCGTGGGAGGCGCGACGGTTGACGAAATTAAGTGAAGTTACATCCACGCGCCGGCATGGCGTGCGAACAGGCAGAAGCTATACCGTCAGGCCTACAATATGGGTCTAGTAGACATGACATCTAGTGGGTCCTGCATAGTTCTCGAGAACTATTTGGGGGCTTGCAACCATTTATCCACCGGGCAAGCCAGCAACCCACGCCGTTCGCACGCCCTACTCGTCCCCGTCTTCTACCTCACAACAGTTCACTCCCAATCGTCCCGTCCTTTCACATTAGTTTGCTCCCAGTTTTTGCGGGGTACAACAGTTCAACTTCTCCTAACCCTCCTACAAAATTCATGGCCTCCCAAATCTCCATGGTCACCGCTGAGTACCAGGTTAGAGCCATCACCGGCGATCAGTTCACCATCATCTACACACGTGGATCCGCGACAGTGAAAGCATGGCTTGCTCGCTTCCTACGCATGTTCTACAGTTCAACGGATGAGTGGGTCGCTCGGCTAGATGTTGAGTACACCACAGTCCTGGCACGAGAGAAGGATCTAAAGGACGAAGAGAGGAAGAAGACCGCCGTGATCCAGGTTTGCGTACATAACGTTTGCTTGGTCTACCACATATGCCATGCCGACATTGAGTGCCAGGATTTTAAGAACTTCCTCAAGGACAAAAGAGTGAAATTCGTTACTGTAGGCTTTAAGAATGACAGGGATGTCCTGCGTTGGATAGGTCTCATTGTAGGACAGCCCTTCGATCTCGAGAAGGCAAGCCTGGTGTCCTTGTCTCAACCTTCAATGCGGACCCTGGCAGCAGCCATGATTGATCCTTCGTACACTAAACTGAAGAAACCTCATCACGAGTTTCATCATGCATGGGAGTCGAAGACATTAGATGAAGATCACATCCTGTACGCAATAATGGATGCCTACCTTTGTTTAAATATCTACAAGGGTTGGATGAAGAAGCAGAGCCCAGTGTCCAGTTCAAGCAAAGAAGCGTCGGCGAAGAGGAAGCGGAAGAGGGACGAGGACGAAGTCGAGGACGTGGACTCGGACTCCGAGTAGGTGGCAGTGTCGTCGCTCATGTTGGTTATACTGCAGTGTCAAGCGGACTAGTTGCTTAGTTTATTTTCAAGGGTGTGTTGTGCTGAGGCCCCAGCAAAACTATGTTTATGTTCGTTATTTGAACTCTTTAGTACGTACAGTAGTACTAGTACTATGTCTTACTACTGTTCTTCTTGCAGTTGGTACTACTGCTCGTATCTTCGTGTTCCTACTGTACTTAATACGTTCGTACTAGTAGTATAATTTGGGTCAGTCGATTTGTGAAAGAAGTTCGACGGAGCGAAGGAAGAAGATGGCAGAAGAGGTGGACGAAGCCCTTCTAGCCATCCATGTTGCATCAAATGGCTCACATGAGTCGACTGACCCAAATTGCTCCTTCAGATTGCAGGATCCACGTGGCATTCAAGGTCTCGAAGGTAGATTCCGCGTCCGCACCCGGTTTGCGGTCTCGACGCGTGCGCGACCGGCTTCCGTCGTGACAGCCACCATGCGCGCCTCCTTCGCGCGGGCAGAGACGACAATGACACGCTAGTTCCTCCTTGCCGGCGTGCTAGAGCACGCGCTCGTCCTCCTCTTTGTATGCTGCGTGCATAGACGCGACTCAACCAGCTGCTCGCATGCTTGGCAGTGCGACGACATGGCGAGGAGGGACTGCAGACGACATGAGCGGGTGAGCCTTCGGCTTCATGGCATAGGGATGGCGGCGACACGGCGGTGATGGGTGAGAAATTGTTGGCCGGAGCAGGTGGGCGCTGGCATGCGCAACGGCGGCGGCGGCATATTGATGAGTGCGCGTGTGGGAGCTTACTTTAGTTTTATATAAGGTTGGTCAAACTTAAAAGAAAACCGTACTAGTACACGTAAACATTAGACTTAGGCAGCGCTTTTATTAGTTTTTTTTAAGTTAGTACCACAGCCACGATATGGAATCCTGTGCAAGCGCGTGAACCACGGCCGCGCGGTCGATCGAACGATGTGTCACCGTGTCGCGCTCGAAGGACATCGACCAAACCTTTTTGTGTGTGTGACAACAATCCTCGAATATTACTCAACTTTTTTTTCTTGGGAAAGTTCTTGACGCTGCAATATTTCCATATATTTGAATTTTGCTCTATTTCGTGTTTATTTGGATTTGGACGTTTTAGGTGCGCCCTAGTTCTTTTTTATACTTATTTTGTGTGTGTGACTGAGAGAGAACGTGTGTATGTGTCCATATGTGTGTTGTGGCGGAAGGGCAATGTGGAGACGGTGTGCGTGTGATACAGACATAGAGAGGTGTGAATGTGCAAATGATCATGCATGAGTGAGACATAGACAGATGCCGATACGTTTTGTATACATGAGAGAACGGTCTTCTAGTTTACTTGTGTGTGTGTGTGTGTGAGAGAGAGAGAGAGACAGAGGGAGACAGAGAGAGAGAGAGAGAGAGAGGAGCATCCGTATCACAACAACCATCTCTCTCGGTTCTTCCGTCCCTCGCATGTCGCATGCAACGCATGCGTCAACGCGCACATTTTGACACCCTCACCCGCCCCCTGCCCACCTCAAGGCCCGCACAATCTCTTCGTGAATACCCATTTCTCTCCTTAGGTTTGTTTTCTCTCAATATCTGACACACACACACACACACACACACACAACACAACACACGCACACACTCCCCCGAGCACACAATTCATCCCCATCCCCCATCCAAGGTTATCCGGCGACCACTCTCGCTTGTGCTTCTTTGCACCCCAACATGCACAACACCTCAATCTTCAAAGAGGGCATCGAGCAGATCGAAGACGGAGATCACACCGCGCTAGAGAATGCGGGGACATTTGGAAGCTGGGTGATGTGACAACGGCTGACTGACTCCTCCCCCACCATCTCTGTCTCTCTTGCACAAAATTACCAATCCCTCTCTCCGCCGCACAAAATTGTCAATCCCTCAACCCACGAGATCCTTCCCCTCTCGTCCATGTTTTTCTAGCTCTCTCATCAAACATGTTGTCCCTTCTCCTTCCATGTATACAGAATCCGGATGCACACGCATCTCACGTATATTACATGTCTCCATCTTTCTCACAGACCTAACTTCTTCCTCTCTCTTTCTCTCTCTATCTCTCTCTCTCTCTCTCTCTCTGTCTCGTTAGGTTTGTCTCCTACTCTCTCATCCACATACATACAATATTTCCCGCCCTATCTGCTCCATCTTCAAAAGCTCTCTCTTCACGTTTCATTCACACATTGGGATATGTCAAAATGTTGCTTCTATAATGGCTGATGTAGGGTTATGGTTGTTTTTGTTGCATCCTACAAAGTAATAACTATGAAATGCATTTAGATTCTCATTTGACTGGGATTATGTGAGTTTGAGCATGTTGTGAAGTACTATAGACCTTGTATACATCTTGGGATTCGACAATGATTGTACTTATTGAATTGTATAGACCATTACATTCGAAGTCAATAGCCTAATATATTTATTTCCCAATTTCAACAAATGATTAGTTCAGTACAAACTAAGAAAACAAATGTGTACTCCCTCCGTTTTTATTTAAGTCCGCGTATTAGCATTGGTCAAAGTCAAGTTTTGTAAACTCTCAGAAAGCTGATAACAAAAAATATTAACATATACAATAACAAATAAATACCATTAGATTCATTATTGAATGTACTTTCACATCATACATATTTGTTATGGTAAATGTTTATATTTTTCTATAAACTTGGTCAAACTTTAGGAAGTTTGACTTCGGTCAAACCTAATATGCAGAGTTTACTACTACTACTCGCTAGTTGCTTAGCCTAATCACTCAACACGCCACACGGGGAGTCCAGTGTCACAAAATTTTGAGGTCGGCGGGAAAATCTACCGCGACCCTGATTCGAGCAGTGGGAAGTTACCATCATAGCCTTCGGAACAGGCCTACGGATGACGCTTGGTAGGGGGCTGTTTTTGTAACTTCAGGTTCACCCTACCCAGCCAACCCCACCCCGGCACCTAGAGTAGTACATTTCAATACTCCCCATTTTCTATCCCCACCACAAAATAGACTTCTCCACAACACCGCAGCCTTCGTGCTCCTCCCCTTTACATCGGCGCACTCGTCCACCGCAGTGCATCTGCCTCATCGACGAGCTCGTATGCCGCACTGGAGCCGGTCCACCGTTGTCGTCGTACATGAAGCCTCTTCCCTGGCATCGTCTTCCACGGTCTCGGATTTGCTTCCCGGAAGCCGACGCCAAGCACAGAAGTACCACCGTCGTGGACAATGAACTGACTCCCATTGCCGACCATGACTCACAGAGGCCGCCGTGACCATCGTTCTCCTCCTCGATTGGTAATGTGTGTATTGAATCACTTAGCAGTACATGTGCAGTTCCAATTTTGTTCATACCTACCCTTCAAATTTCCAGGGTGCTATTGTTCCCGTAAAAGTAATTGGTTATAGCCTCCATTGTCCAACAGAATATCAGCTTGTAATTGTGCATCGCTCCTGTATCGCGCTGTGCTTGGGTAGGTTTTTCATCTGCAACTAGTAGTGTGGCAAATGATGGAAAGGTTTTTAGAACTAGCAAGATGCCCATGCGTTGCACACATCAAGATGCATTTGTATGAGTAGTTTATCTTGTGGAAGAAAAGGATGAACGAGGGAAGGCCTTATTTGCAAATCTGGAGAGGGGTATGGGTATCTTTTTGCAAAATTCCCATTTGTTTCCTTCCTATCCGTCAGATATAAATCGGACGGCCTATATTGCAAGAAAAAAAAGTATAGAGAAAAAAAAGTAGACAGTAAAGGAAGTAGAGATAAATATTAAATATTAAATAAATATAACAGTAGAGAAGAGAGTAGAGATAGTAGAGACGTCGGGAAAGGATCGCGCGTGTGTGGGAAAAAGCGGCCGGGCGTGCGCTAGTTTTGGCGCACGGCGTCCGGCGCGCTTTATAAAATCCAACGCCCTCCCACCGCTCTGTGCCTTGCCACCGCTCTCTCCCCGCTCTGTGCCTCGCCACCTCTCTCTCCCCGCTCTTTTTCGCCTCGCCACCGCTGCGCCACCATGCCGCCGCGTCGCCGGGAAACTTGGGGATACCGCGGCGTCCGCGTGCGCCCCTCCGGCAGCTTCTCTGCCGAGATCCGGTTCCGCGGGATGCGCCTCGGCCTCAGCAATTTCCACACCGCCAACAAGGCCGCCCGCGCGTACGACGCGGTGGCGTGGTGCCTCCGGTGGCCTCATAGAACATTGAACTTCCCCAACGTGCCGACGCGGGAGCGGGCGCAGGAGCTCGCGCCTCTGCCACGGCTTAGCACCGACGAGGATCATCGCGACAACCGGAGGCGGGAGCATCATCTCGGCATCACCGAGATGGATGAGGAAGCCATGGCGCTGTGGCGCCAACACTTCCCGCAGGACATCATCAACGAGCGCGAGTTCTATGCGCAAAGGAGGGCGGAGAGGGATAAGAGGAGGGTGGAGCGAGCCGCCTATCGCAAGGACAAGCGTAGGCGAAAAGCGGACGCTCAATTCAACATGAGGCTAGGAGCAGCGTCGCCCTGGGAATTCGACAACGATCGGTATCTTCACGCCTACAGTCAGACGTCGGAGGAGGACATCACCGAGGAGGAGTCGGACGACGAGGAGTAGTTGAATTATCTTTTTTTATCTATCTATGCTAAGAACTATCCTCTACTCTCTAGTATCTACTTCTCGATCTCAACACTGTAAACGCTTTTTTAAAGTGCCACACATTGCGATTCTGTTGGAGATGCTCTAACATGGCAGACGAGTGCTTTAATGTTGCCCACAAGATGCGCGAGTATTACTAGTAGTATATTTTTCTTGCCATGTTGAGATTTTAAAACCACGAGTGTGAACATGCAGAGGAGCAATGAAGACCAAACACGGGATATTCGGGACATCTTCAAGGAGCGTGTAAAGTTAAAGAGGAGCTGCACCGAACCTGTAAAACAAGCTTTGGTAAGTAACACCCGGTCAATTACTTTCATTTAGCCTCGTGTTCTTCAATGTGTATATGTTGTAGTTTCTGTTTCTCTTAAGCGTGGTGTTCTTCGATGTGTAATATGAAGAGTCTTAATCGTCCTAATGCTTTTGTTTTTAGCTTGATGTAGGAAGTGGGTGTTCTCACCTTGTAGTCTGTTTTTATATTTCTTTTTCTTTTGAATTCACTTCTCCGAGTTCTTTTTATCTGGCTTCTACTAAATGGGTCTAGGTTGCTCTGAGTATTTATCTAAAAAAGAAGTAACTTCATGTCAGGATGCAGTTCCTGCGAGGAGGGAAGTATGGTCAACCTCGAGATCATGTTTCCAAAATGAGGCTGGATTACACACAAGGTGCCAGTTCCCTAATGATGCTGGATTAAACACAAGGTGCAAATTCCCATATGATGCTGGATTACACACAAGCCAGTGGAGTCGTCAGCTGTCCGTGTCCTCGTGGCATTAGTAAAGGCTGAAAGAAAGCGTGCAGCAGCCCTTGAGAATGTAGCTGAGTTCCTGAAGAAGCGAAAAGAGCAATGAGATGCTCTCTTCACCCAAGCCAAAGAAGAGATGGAAGAAGCCAGAAATAAGCTAGCAGAGGCAGAGCAGGCTAGGCGTCTGCTGCCATCTAAAACTGTTGTCAATACAAAATTTCCTTCATAATATCTAGGTTCAAATGTATATCCAGTCAGCATGCCTGTTGTGATGTCGGTGCATCTACTGATGTGGCACAAAATGTTTTTTTGGGTCATGTAATAACAACAATTACTTTCCAAACAATAACAGATGAAGCATTGGACATGGTATAGTTCACGCGCAAGCCCGACATTCCAAGTTCAACTTCCACATCAAACTCATGTTCACAGATATCTGCACATTCATACATAATGTCCACAACCATGATTCACTTCAAAGCCAAAAAAATGTGAGGAGAGTTATAAATAAAGAAAAACCTCTACTAGTTCCTGCTACCAGTGCGAGCACAACAAGTCAAGACCATGCGCAAATTAATTATATTTTAGTCATTTTTTGTGTTCTAAAATGCCTGCCGGCTCGCGGAAGGACGTGTTGCCGGCACACGCTCAGATTCAATGAAGGCAGGCGGGGCAGTCTTAAGCTAGTTGCACGCGGCGAGGAGGCGTGCTTAGCCGGGCCTGCAGCGAGTGCAACCCTCTTGGCCGGCGCACCGGTTCAATGCCTGCGCTATGAGAGGTCGCGTCCGTGTCAGAGCAATCACTCCCTCCAGTCCTTTTTTGTTTGGGTATAACAAAATCTCGTTTTCCATTCACATTTTACAAGTAAAATTCATGGACAAACTTTGACCCAAAGTACGATGGGGACTAGTAAACCAGAATGGAGGTAGTAGTTTTTTTAATCAAAGAAGGGTTTCCCCTTCCGATTTTCATTACTGAAAACCAGCATCTAAATCTAACCATAGTATTTGCCCTAGAACTACCAGGTTCAACATATCGCAACATAAACCCATACATCCATACGCCAAGGAGGTATGTAGTACTATGAATTCCATTTTCACTCCATACCAATCGTTCTAAAAACTACTTACTACTTATAACGTGCCATTGAAAATCGGAACTCTTAACCCCGCTAAAAACGATATTTTAAACGTGGCTACTCGATCTGTGGCAACTGGCAAGCCACCGCACTCCAAGTCGTTCACCTGTGGTCCCGACCATCAACTCCTATGGATCAAATTATCACGCGACCTAACTATTCCTACAAAGGTGCTCCACCACGTACCCGGTACCCATGAATGCAGCAATCATGCACCTAGGGTTTTAGGGTTTATTTCTTAATGTCGCCTTTACGTAACACTCATGTGTGCGAGACAGCAAGAGGCCGACTGCGTGCGTGCGCCTCTTCTCTTCGTATATGTACTCCACCGTTTGTCTGGTGTCCAAAAAGTTTTTAATAACTACTAGCAATGTGCCAATGCGTTGCCACACGATCAAAGTAGATTAATACATATTCACTGATTTGATAGAAAAAAAGACTAGTTTCGAAATACGTATATCACTAAAAATATATTATGTTTCACTCAAAATATATTCCTTTTGCGGTTTTGATGAGATAAGGCAGGAATGTTGTTGGTTTCAAGATTCAAGAAGTGGTATATGTCTAGTTTCTACTCTTACTAGCAAGATGCCCGTGCGTTGCATGGAACATCAAGATCTTGTGGGAGAAAAGGATGAACGAGGGAAGGCCTTATCTGCAAATGTGTTGAATAGTGCGGGTAAATTGCCATATTTTCCTTCCTATCCGTCAGATATAAATTGGACAACCTACATTGCAGGATGGCAGGCCCACCATCATCACCAACTCTATTTTTTATCCCAACTCTTATAAAAAGCATTGTCGGTGATGATCGTGTGCCTGCCATCATGCAATATAGGCCGTCCGATCTATATCTGACGGATAGGCAGGAAACTATGGCAATTTTGCAAAAAGATACCCACACCCCTCTCCACATTTGCAAATAAGGCCTTCCCTCGTTCATCCTTTTCCCCCACAAGATAAACTACTCACACAAATGCATCTTGATGTTCCGTGCAATGCATGGGCATCTTGCTAGTTGTTGCAAAAAGCCCATGTGTGTGTGAGAGAGAGGGAGAGTGGAGGAGGACGGAGTGCATGTGTGACAAAGACACAAGGAGTGTGTGTGCGATAGGTACCAGCTTAAAATGAGGTGATAGAGTGTGTGCATGATTGAGAGGGCGTGTCTCAAGAAGGGAATAAAAAGCTACATAGATACAAGGAGCGGGAGAGAGACATGTATGCGATGGTGGCAGCACGACTGTGCGGGTGTATAAACCTATCTAGAGGCTAGCTAGTCGATAAATGTTTGTGAGAGAAATAGGAGTCGAGGTGCGAAAGCGAGAGTTTTGTGTGGGTGAGAGAGAGAGACGGTAGTCGGGAAGGGGAGTGGAAGCAGGAGTTGTGTGTGTGTGTGTCTCTGAGAGAGAGAGAGAGAGGGAGGAGACGGTAGTCGGGGTTGTCTGGTTGGTAAACAAATGAATAATGTCAATCTGGGATGGAGACAAAAAGGAGACCGCAACAAATGTTGTGTCTACAAGAGAGAGAGAGAGAGAGAGAGAGAGAGTAATCTTAGTGGTACGAGTCATATGTAGAGACATATAGGGTGTGTGAGAGAATCCCCATAGAGAGAAAGACAAAGTGAAAGACGAGTGGAGACTGTGTGTGTGGCGGTGAAAAAGAAAGCTTAGGTACCGAGTGATACCAGAGAACAGTAGAGACGTGAGAGATAATGAAAACCGTGTAATGTATAATGATAGGGAGAGTGTGACACTTCTCAAGGGAGACGTCGAGAGACCATGTTTGCGAGGATAGGAGAAACATGAAGTGAGCGTGCGGGCGAGCTAGAGAAAAGAGAGTGATAGCTACCTGAAGGAGCATGCATGAGAGAGAGATGGGCGTGAAAGGAGTAAACAAAAAAGGGATTCAAATATTTGAATTTGAGATGATGATACATGTAATCCATACTCAAACCAAAATTGATCTATCAAACATGCATACTCATATGAATTCACGCACATCTATGTTATTTAATATGTAGATATTACTGATCCATACATTTTAGTAGAACATAATTTGGTTAAATTTTTTCGAATTCAACCTTAAGATTTCGAGATCATTGTATTTGTAAATCATATTATACATATAAAGGAGCAGAATTCTTTGTTGTGCTTTTGAAAGTATATATAAAAAATGATGTATATAGAATGTAATGCCAATTGAAAATGGATCCCGCCCGAAAAAAATAGAATACAAACAGGATTTGAATTGAGTTGATACGGTAAACGTGCACTCTGCAAAATTTGAACGAAGCGGGGAAAGTCACAGTAACCGCCCAAAACCCATATCTGTGAGATGGAAATTACTATTGCCTATCCCTGCCACGCAAAGCCTATCTGCTGGATTTCTATAGGTTTTGATAGGGTTAGGTTTGTAATTTCACCCAAACGTGACGTAACCGCCTCTCACCCGGATTCATACATGATGGGCGCCAAAACACAGTGTGTCCTCGGCCGAAATCGACTCCCTCCCTGATTCATATTCATACATGGTGGGCGCCAAAAACAAACTCTTGTCAGCAAATATTCGGTGTATGCGAGATTACCGTCCTATCCCCAACCGACTAATGTTGCTGTGATGTAGTAGAAATTTGAAACGGGGGCTAAGTTTGTAAATTTCCTCGCATTTGAGACAAGCGCGCCCTGAATACATGGTTCCCCCTTCCTCTCTACCTCCCTTTTCCCCATTCGTACTCCGTGGGCGCCAAAACACCCTCCCCACCCCACCCTCCTCCGTCCGCTGCCATCCGGCAGCCCATCCACCTCCATCCTCCTCCACCATGCCGGAGCTGATACACCGACGCCACCGTCCATTACAAGAGATCAACCTCTCTCATCCATGCCTTCGGACCGGGATCCTTGCATCCCGTCCTCTCACTTCATCCCCGCCGCCGTCCACCTTGCCGGCGCCGCTCCTATGACCGTCTCATCCACCGCGCCCCGCCGCCACCGTCTACCCTCCTAGATCTGCTTCCACGCCGCCGACAGCCATCGCTACCGCAGCATCGTCAAGTTCGCAGCAGATGCGTACACGGCGCCGCACCAGAGGTGGTACTCTTTCGTATCTGCTCAACTTATTTATCGCAGCAAGAAAATAGATCGCCACTCCTTTACTCTGATTTCTTGTCTTGGTTGCGAAGTTGCCTTTGTCCGGTTTGCACCTTCAAATCCGCCATGGCACGCTCAACACTATACTCCCAATGCTTATGGTTTTCCCCTTTTATATTCCACACTAGTTAAATCATAGTAGACTGAATTTCAAAATTGGGTCAGTCGATTTTTCAGAGCTCGCCGGAGTTCGCCGGTGCGATCGAAGGGGCTCGGGTGGTTGTGGGGCCTCTCCGAATGAAGAAAACTCAATGTGGGTGGGGGTTGGGGCGGGGTGGGGGTGGGGGTGGCGGAGGAACACAGGCGGTGGGGGCCGGTGGTCCGGCCGGCGGCCCGTGCGGTGTTCTGTATGGGAAGAATCAGAGACGAGGAAGAAGAAAGGTTAGGATATGTAGGATCTTCATCCAACCGCCTGAAATGGTCGAGAGACAGCTGGGAGTTTCATTCTTAATGCACTTTGGTTCATCATGTGTGGGCACTGTGCAACCAACATTTTATTATCCAAAATCTGCTTGCTCTTCTTTACCATGTTCCTCTTCCATTTTTTCTTTGATATGTACTCTCTCCATTCCTAAATACAAGTCTTTGTATAGATTCCACCATGGACTACATGTGGAGCAAAATGAGTGAATCTACACTCTAAAATGTATCTGGATACATCTGTATGTGATCCATTGTGGAAATCTCTACCAATACTTATATTTTGGAACGGAGGGAGTATGATAGTAGTACAGTATGTTCCTTGTACTGAAGATGAGCAGGGACATTTGCAGTGTAGAGGTCTATACGGTCGGTTATGATGGACACTTTGAGCCTCTTTGATTCGTAGGATCTTGTAAACATAGGAATAGGATTTGTAGTGGCCTGCCCACTTGAATCCTATAAGAATAGTAAGGAAATGCGGGGAGCTGTGTCGCCTTTGAGAGTTACACCGATATTAACAGTACCGCACCTTCACTTGAAGAGAGCTGGTATTCGAAGCCTTTCTAGCCGTACTGGCAATACTAGCACATATATTCCAGCAAGTTCCACTTTGCTGATTTTACTCTAATGCTTAAGGTTTTCCCGTTATATCTACACTATGATCTGTGTAGCTGCTTTGTGTCGCACTAGCAGCAGTCCACTCTTGAAGCTAAACACTTCAATGACTTACAAAATTGGCACCAAGGCATTGAGTGCCATTCTAGATGCAATGAAACTCATACGCTCCCCACCTGTTGATTCTTGTTCAGAATACGATCCTAATGACTATTCTAACCTCGAGGAGTCAAAGGCAGATGGCCTGTCCTGTTCACCCATCAAGGTGCCTGTTCTAATTTGGCAATGTTTTATTGATTGTGGGTATCTTGCATATGTTGTCTTGCATTTCTTCTACTTTGTTGCACCGCCATCTCCTTAGTTTACTCATCATATATGTCGAGATGCCGTGCCCATCCATTATCAATACATATTCCATCTGTCATCATACCATGTTTTTCCACTCAAATGTTGTTCTTGTGCATCAGACATCAAAAAGGAAGAGGGTGATTACCCAACCTGAAGGAGCACCAGCAAAGTCCTTGAAAAACATGGTGGTGCCGGAGAATATTGGCTGTACAACCAGTGACACAAAAATGTAGGACCGACTCCAGCAGACTGTACCCATACTTCACTGGCCATACCACTAGCCCCACCACACAGGACCTGCACTCCAGCAAAAGGTATACCGATTTCATTTGCCATAGCACCAGTTGCACCATAGAAAAATCCAACTCCAGCAAAAAGTACAGCAAGTCCACCGGCCGAAGACCTATCCCAACAGCAGAGACGGCCAATTCCTGTAGATTGGAACCCCATTCCATTTATTCCCAGTTTAAAATACAATGCTTTCAATGTTGTTAGGGACTACGTGCATATATTCCCATCATGGGAAGATTATTGTGAAGACAAACACCATTTTCACATCTTCCTGTCCAACTTACGTCTAAGTGCTATTATTCATGGTTATTATTTTCCTGTTTTCTACTGATTGAACACATCAATGATTTACATTACATTGTTGTAACTAGGCAAGGGTCAATCTGGATAGTCATGACGGGCAAAGCTTGCTTGTGCTTTTCAAGGAAGCATTGCAGCAGTATCGGTGTTACCTGAGGAAATCACACTTTGATGGCAAGTCTATAAACGAATTTCCGGTGAAGTCTCCATTGCTAAATTTAGAAGACATTGAATGGAAAAACCTTGTTATGCACTGGTATCGTTCCTAGGATGAGGTACTGTCTATGAAATCACATGACAATTTGAACTTCTACTTTTCCGCATGTGCCTTACGGATCTTTTTTGCAGGAAATCTGCTTGAAGAAGAATTCCGGTTTGAAAATAACGACAGGATATCGCAAATATGTTGCCCGCTGCTTTGCTCTTGTTAGTACCTGTTGTCCTGTATCACTGTACTTGCATACATACCTGGTTCATTATGTGACAACAGTATGCATGATAGCTTGCTTATCAATTGTTCGCTCCAAATTATCTGATCTGTATGAATGGTTAAATTAGTGTAGAATATATCCAATGCCAATGTTTTTTTAGCTCTGTATTGTTCTTGTAAGTACATGTTGTCCTTTATTAGTGTACTTATAATGACAGGTAGTTGTTCATGTACCATCACTCTGCAGCTTATTTTCCTTTGCCCTCCATTTTCTACACATCAGATCTATATTTACTCTTACCATAAGGTTGGTACTGAAGAAGTTTAGCTGTGCATTGCTCTTGGCTGTACCTTTTTCCTGTATCGCTGCACTTACATTTATAGCTACTTGGTTATATAGCATCACTCTTCATCTTATCTTAAATATTCTCCATTTTTTCATATATTATCACATCTATATTTACTCTTAACAAAATGTAGAATAAAGGCAATGCTTATGAAGAAGATTCTGTGGTAAACTTCTTGAATTGCCCCCCTCCCCATCAGCATGGACAAGGCCTTTATAGAGCCTGTCTTCACCAATAATGTAAGTTTGTCCATCTCAAGCCTTCAAACTTTGTTGTAAATATTTGGTTAGGCATGACTGCAACAGCTGTTTATTTTTGGTGTTTGCATCAAATTAAATGTTTAAAGTTTATTATGTAGTTCATAAACAATAGTTTGTCCTTTCTCAATTTAAGTTTTCAGTTGTACAACCAAGTTCCTTCTTCATACCATGTAAATCAAACTATACAGAGCAAGTGATCATCTTTTGCACTGCATGTATGCTTCTGTTCTTCATCCGTAATCCAGTGGTGTGGTGAACCTACCCACTACAGCACAATGTCATATTCTGCAATGTCTTAACTATGAACAACGTCATATCATTCTACTATTATTTAAACTGTCTCTTTATTTGCCAATCTGAAATGGGATAAATTGACAGCACACTAACCATTGGTACTTATGAGTTCTTGATCTGTAATCCAGTGGTGTCGTGAAGCTGCCAACTCCTTCACAATGTCATTTCCTGTCATGCCTTGACCTGAACAATACCATATTGTGTTAATGCAATTTTAAATTGTGTCACTTTATTCGTCAGTAAGAAATGTGATGAATTGTTAGCACTGATACTTTTATGTGCAAAACATGTCATATGTCTGCTTGTTTATCTTTCAGAGTGAGGAAGATATAAGTGTTGAACAAGCGCAGTCTCATCATCTTGCTCAGCTGCTTGCGTTGCAGCTCCCCGGCAGGGCTAACCTTTCTTGAACTCTATTGAAGTGTTGTCGGTTTTGTATATTATTTTGTCGGCGTGTTTATTTGCACTGTGGCGATCTTTGATGCCCAGTGTATGTAATCTGCTGTCTGCTTGTGCTTTATTATCATAGTGGCGAACTTTGATGCCCAGTGGATGTAATATGCTGTAATTTCTTTATTGTATAGTCTAGGTTTTTTCTTATTCACGATGTTGCAGTTATTTTACTGTATATATATCCTATCTTCACAGTAAACCGGCCAAACCGTAAAATTACGGTACATAATCGGGCCATCATGCAATCACGATGTAGGTTGGGCCTCAACATGCTGAACAGCTAACGGGCCGGCAGCAGCCCAAAATGAACCCCGGCCCATGATTGTGCGAATCAAATCACGGGCGTTTAATAGGCCAAAATTGTCTCGGTCCTTGTTTGGCCCAATCAGATATCGGCTGCGAGCAGGCCGGATGCAAACCGGGCTTTAGTTAGGCCCAACTATATGACAGGCTTTTAACAGGCCGAAATTAATATAGGGCCGAAATGTTAAACAGGCCCTTAACAGGCCAAAACTAATATCAGGTCGAATTACTAAGTGGGCCTTAGGCAAGTGGGCCCAAAAGCATAGTGTCCATTTGATGGGCCGAATCTGATATGGGCCGAAATTGAGCTCAAAGCCTCTTAAAGGGACGGACCTGATCTGGGCCGTAATTTGTCCCAGAACGTGGTAGTCTTTAACGGGCCGGATCTCATATGCGCCACTATTAGGCCCGGAACGTGGCAGGCCATTAATCGACCGGATCAAATATGGGCTGGCATTTGGCCCAAAACATGGCAGCCAGTTAATGGGCCCGCCTACTAGGGTCCTCAAAATCTTGTGGGCCTACAGCTGGGTCGGCCCATTAATGTCGGCGAAATCTCGTGGGCCTTTAGCTGGGCCGGCCCATTATGATCCGCAAGAATCTTGTGGGCCTTTACCTGGGCCGGCCCATTATGGCACACAAAAATCTTGTGGGCCTTTACCTGGGCCGGCCCATTATGACCCGCAAAATCTTGTGGGACTTTAGCTGGGCCGGCCCATTATGGTCCACAAAATCTTGTGGGCCTTTAGTTGGGCCGGCCCATTTAAACCTGATGGGCCAGTCCACGTGTCAGCATATCATAGGCGCGTCTCGCCCATTGGATGAGTGGCACCTGTGCCAACGCTGACCTGACACGTGTCTCCTCCCGCCAATGATGATTTTACATGTGGAAAATCCCCATTGGTCGGGGCTGTTAACGGGTTATCGGATCCAAAACCCGACCCGATAGCTTAACGGTGTTCCGTTACGGTGGATGCCACGTGTCAGTCACCCTTGATGAAAGCACTTATGTGACGCGCGATTTATCATCATGGAACACTTCTACGACAGCACAGGTATGACTATCTTGATTCTATCATAAATTTGTCATGGATGTACATGCATAACAAAAAACGCGACGTACTGTGACAAACACGTATCATCATCGAAGTGTATTTTTTTTGTAGTGTAAGTTGGCCAAAGTAGCAGAAGAAGCATTGAAGAAATTCAATAAAGATTCTACTGCTGCTGCTGCTGAGGCCTCTGCTAGCAAGCCCAAGAAGGCCATGCTCCAAGAAACAACTGTAAAGCCTAGTTCCTCAACTACAATCCCCTCACGGCCTAGCTCTTCAAAGCCCTCATGGCTTATTCCTCAAGCGACATCTTCAAGTGCAACTCCAGCTCCCTCGGTTGCAAAATCCTCAACTGCACCTGCAAAGTCCTCAACACGTGTGCATCTTGCCACGTGCCAACGAACAACTGGAATCACAATTCCTTCATGAGCCTCTGCAAGTTCCTCAGCTCCGCCTCAGTCCTCAACAACTCCAACTTTGCTGAACGAAAAGGCTGCTGCTGGACGTGGCACAAGGCCAAGTCCTCAAAAGAAGCAGGTTGCCTTTCAAGTTCCGTCAAGCGACGATTAGGCTGATGATGAAGAACTCGCTGAGATCATCAGAGACCGCCAACAAAGGGCTGCTAGTGCCAAAGGTAGTGATGCGCCACTCTTACTGGATCCGAAGAAGATCCTAGATTTCATTGATCTATGGCACAAGGACCCCAACACACCTTTGCCTGATTTGAATCTCTCGCCTAGTGAAATTCATACGTTGACTGCCTTCATTACTGAAGAAAAATGGATATTTGATAAGGCCAAGCAAGTGAAGAAAGCTCAGTACAAGAAGGAGCATTTTTTGAAGAAGCATGTTGTGAACATGTCTCCTGAAGAACTTGTGACTCTACAAACTTAGATCAAAGCCCGAAGTGATGAATTTGACACATATCGTGCAGATTGGCTAGGCGCCAAAGTCAGATTTGTCAGATTGGCGAAGGGTTTCAAGAACAATGTTGCTGCTGCATTACAACAAGAAACTCCTCAGGCTAAAGCATCTGCTCAGCCTACTGAAGAAAATGCTCGCACAACTGATGAAAATCAGGTTGTTGAAGAAACTGAAAGTACCAAGGCTGCCAAAGAAATTCCAGCTCCTGATGAAACTGCCATGGCGACCTCTAACATCATGCCTGAAGAACAACCCAGCCTAGCTGAAGAATCTGCTGCTGTGCCTGAAGAATCTGAACCCGCCAGGGCAACTACATCAGTTGTGCCTGAAGAAATCGAGCCACTTTCATCTGCTCCTCCTGCAAAGTCATCACATATGAAAAGCATCAACCTTTCTTATGCATTAGAAGCGAAGAAGACTAAGGCTGCAGAGAGGGCAACAATGAAGAAAAGAAAGCATTTACAACCTAAAAATATTTAGCTCCCAAGAAAGTGAAGACTTTGACAAGTTCATTCGCAAACCCCATCGATGTTGTTCCTCTCTCAAGCATGCCATCAAAGGAGATTGTTCCCTTTGGTGAGGAATATGTCATCCCTGATGACAGTGATGAAGAAAATCCCTCTGCTGCTACTTCAGAGCAGTTGGATGAAGAAATTGAAGTGGATACAATCCCTTCACCTATGTTGGAATCATCGCCCATGCCTCAGTTCACAGCTGAAGAGGCAGGCATTGAAGAAATTGATTAAGAAGATGAGGATGTGGACATTAGGTCTACTACACTTGTTGTGCATGATGATTTTTGGGAAAGACATCATCCCAATTTACCATTGACCACTCCTCTATAGCAAATTCCTCGGTCCCCTGTGCTGACCAAAGAAATTCATACGGGCTCTGAAAGACGTCAAGCTTCTCTTCATTCTATTCCTGAAGAAGATCCAGCTACTAATGCTGAAGAATTGGAGGCTAAGACTGTTGCTGATGAATCTGCCACTGAAATTCCTTTGTCTATGGCTCTAGAAGTTGTGCATCAGGAGGCTGTGAAGATTTTAGCTATAAATCTTCTGCCCAAACAACAAAATCCTCATTCCAAGAAGCAAAAATTCAAAGTGATGATTTCTTTGCTGAGCATCATTTCTTCGCGGATTTCAATCCATATGACTCTGCAAGACTTCGACACAAGCGCTTTTGGACAACTAGCCAGATGAACTTCTATTCTACAATCCTATTTGACAAGGACAAGGCTTATGATCATGAGAAAATTCCTCATGTGGATATGGAATCACTTCCTTGCTTCCAACCTATCCTCAGTGTTCTTCATGATGCTGGACTGCTAAATTTCTGCACTAACATCTGTGATTGGAATGAAGAACTCATTCTTCAATTCTATGCAACTCTGCACCTCACTGGAAATGTGCAAGATGTGAATTCATGGGTGCTTGACTGGATGACCAAAAATACTTACTACAAAGCTTCGGCCTCTGAATTGCTTCACGCCGTCCCAGTCAGTCCTCCCACTCAAGGTGCACTGCTACTGTATGAGGAACCTGAAGTTTCAAATCACTAGATGCAAGTTCTGATGAAGCCTTTGAAGGCTGACCAAGCTCCAAGAACCACATTCCTTGTGAAGGAATTGTTGTATGTACCAAGGACAGTGTATCGCATATTGATCAAAACCCTCAGTCCAATCAAGGGCCACAACTCAGATGAAGAAGAGGTTGTTGGCATCATGAAGAATCTGCTTTTCAATATCATGCATGGTATTCCTATCAACTACCACAATTTCTTCATGAGGACTTTGGCAATGCTGCTGTGTCACCTTTTGAGTTGAAGCCTTATGCTCCCTGGATCATGAAATTCATTAGATCAAGGTCTTCAATTCATTACAAGGCTGACTTTCAAAATCATCTCAGCTATTTGCCGCCTATTGAAGTCCTCAAAAGGACTATTTCCTTAGCTAATGAAAAGGGCAAAGCAGCTGTTGTTGATGAAGGCACTCGTCCATTGGATGGTCAGTTTCGCAAGGCTGCCTCATATTCTACCAACGATGACTCTGCAACACAAGATTCTACCGCCAAAGCTTCAAAGAAAAATCCTCAAGCCACTACTCCGTATGTTGACTGATCATGAGCTTCTCCTCAGTCTTCACCAGAAAGTTGATCGAAATCACAAGTGGATCAAGCGTCAGTTTGGTGCAATTCTTGAAAACATGATAGCCACTCAAAACACTGTGAAGAAGAATCACCATTATTTGCATCAAATCTTCAACCGCACCTGGGCTATTGTTTCACATCTATACTCTGCTAAAGAACTCAAGGAAATGGACTTCCAATAGGACTTTGACTGGTCTCAGCCACCTTCGAAGAAATTCAAGAAGGTCAAAGCTCCTTAGTTGGTCGCCAGTTCATATTCTTCATCGCACGAGACAGATGAAGCTGAAGATTTGGACGACACCGTGGTAGGCCCTATGCCAACGGACGACCCCAATAATGCTGGCGCTCCTCCATCGACATCATGATGATATTCTTCGAGGTCTTTAGTCCTCATTTTTCGTCCCTTTTGGTCATACGATGACAAAGGGGGAGAAATTTGAGTTAGTCTTCAAGTGGGTCTATTATATGGGCATTTTTTTGTTAAGTTACAACTCTTGCTCTTCTGATGTGTTTGATCCGATGAGTTGTAAACTTAAGTCCTATGGTGCTCTGATACTTTTGACTGATTTCTTCATGCTTATTTCCTCAAGTACCTTAATGCATGCATGCTGAATTAAGTCAAACACCATATTTCATCATGCATTTCAAATTCTTCATATTATATGTCAAATGCGTGTATGAATTACAAGATATAGGGGGAGACCTCCATGACATTACTCTACAATGTGCATTTGCTATCCAAAGCAAATTCTTCAAATATGCACATCTTCAGGGGGAGTTCTTCTATATCTTGTAATCAAATTCCTCAATATTAGAATTTGCACTTCATATTATTATCCCTGTTGAAAACTTAACCTATTTGTCATCAATCACCAAAAAGGGGGAGATTGTAAGTGCATCTAGTGCCCCTTAGTGATTTTGGTGTATTGAAGACCTATAGGTTACAGGACTAATATGTTTGTGAGTGTACACAAGCTCTATAAGTTGATGAGGAGTTTGATATTTACGATGAAAGTCGACCCCTAAAAATGTATGTCGTCACCTAAAGACTTTGGTTCTCCTGAAGACTTTGAAAGTGAAGAAATTGGTGTGACCTTGAAGAATTGGATGTTCATGCGAGGACTATGAAGCGTCAAGACTTTTGTTTTCGTAGTTTCATTTTCTCTTTCTTGAGTCATAGGAAACACCGTACTGTTAAAGGGCGTCGAGGTAATACCAAGGAAACACTTTCCAAGTGATGCACAATTCAAATCTGACACCTACCCAATCCTTCGAGTGAAGCCATTGGAAATCTCATATAGTTCGGTCAATTTCTTCAGTGACAGAGATGAAGATCTTCTGGTCTTTGAGGAATTTGTTCTGACTGAGGAGTTAGGAATTCGCCAGTGCGGATTGCCTAAATAGTGAGGAACATGATAGCCCTTAGGAATTTGATAGCTCAAATTTCCGACCGTTGCTGTGCTATGCGCCAGCTATCCAAAATATCCTACCCACTTAACAGTCATATCATTGAAAGGCATTTATGTCTTATCATGTCAGGCTGCTCCCTAGGCTATAAATAGCCGCCCCCTCAACCAGCTGGTTGGCTGCTCTGAGAGAAACTTACACTTGTCATTGAGACCATCCCATCCTCTGAGGTCTTTGAGCGAAAATCATCAAGTGAGGAAAACCCAAAACCCAAACACCTACAACCCAAAGTGATTGAGCATCACTGAAGAGATTGTTCCTGTGTGGAACCGATGCTTGTTGCCTTTGAGGGATGTGCATCCTCCAGACGGTTAGGCGTCACGGTCTAGAGCTTCTAAGAGGTAATTGTGGATCATCGAGTGACCAAGTCTGTGAAGGTTTGGAAGTCACCGGAAGACTTACCACGAGTGATTGGGAGAGGTTTGTGTGACTTTAGCTCAAGGAGAATACAGTGAGGACTGTGTGTCCTCAGGTTTAAATACCCAACCGCTCCAACCAGATGTACAACTGTCACATCAATTGGAACTGGTCTACCAAATCATCGTCTTCACCAAGCTACTAGTTCTATTTCCTCAACTCTTTCATTTCCTCATTCATGTGTTGATGAACCTGATCATTACTGTTTGAAGACTTGGACTGAAGACTTTCTCTATTTCCTCAACCCTATTTCTTCAATCAGTTTGCCTTCAGCCTACTTATCCTGTTTTCACGCTACATGTACTCTATGCTTGTTTTCATTTCATCATGATGACTATGCTATTACTCTGTTATGCTTATACCTGAGTACTTATTCCACTGCTAGTGTGTCGTTGCTTAGTAAATTCCTCACTTCGAATTTCCTCAGTGAAGAATTTATAAAAATCGCCTATTCACCCCCCTCTAGTGGATATAATGCACTTTCAGGCTCCCGATGAATAGGACGCATTCCGTTGCCTCCCGATGAACATGACGCAGTTTCTCTGTTCCAACCCAGTCGGTTGGCTGCCGATGAACAGGAGGCCGTTGCTGCCCTCCGCTGCCTCTCCATGTACACGAGCCCTGGCCGTACGTATGTGTGAGTAGGCATTTGTGACCCCACCGGTATGTATGTACGTACGTACGTACGTGTACACGATATAGATGGGACTGCCTGAACAGCTACCGCTCCTTACTGGGCCATGGTTCATCATGGTAGAAAGACCGATGGACCAGTATGTGTGTGCATGTTTGCGACTAGAATGACAACGCTACGTACGCTTCGACTAGGTGGGTCCCAACTATCAGGGAGGATAAGGAGGAACTTCCTTGTGTGCGAAGATGTAGCTGGTGGGTCCATCTGTCAGCCTCACCGCGTACAGTCCTCTTCTGATGGCTGTTGTTCATTGACCATGTTGACCACGCCGCTCGGACAACACCAGGCGGCGGACGGCGGTGAGGCAGGGAACGACGTGGAGCCTGGGAACATGCGGAGGGTAGTATGAGGGTTGACTGGTTCGGCTGCGGTGTGAGGCTGCCGTCACCGCAGAATAACAGGGGGTGTGGGTGAGTAGAGGGATCGCCTAGCCAGCTGCAGGAGTAGTAGGGGCGGGAGGCCTCCGCGGCAGCACAGCAGGCCATAGGAGGCAGGAGCACGTGGTGGTTTGGACGGCTAGAGCAAGAAAATCAGAGGTTGAAGAAGTAGGACGACCGTTGGATGTTAACAATCCAACAGTCACTGGTGATAGAATTGTTTGTTGACTAAGTTGACAAAGTCCTCCGTACGCGTCAACTTAGTAGTGCCATAAGTCAGCCTCCAAATCTGGTGGGCCCCAGCTGTCATGGCGAGCACTCGTTATTTTTGCTTAATAGGGAGGCACTTCCTTTTGTGCCGATATATAGCTGGTGGGTCCCAGCTGTCGGGAGGATTCATTCTTTTTGGCGTAATAAGGAGGTACTTACTTGCGTGCGGCCATGGACCATGTGGGTCCCAACTATCAGCCTCTCCATGTACATCTCTCTTCCGATGTTGTCGTTTGTTGACAACGTTGATCACGCCGTGCCGAGAACACCAGCGCGATGGATGATGCGCGTGACCCAGGAAAGGAATGACCCGGAGGCGGCGAATCCACAACAGTGGAGGGATGTGGGTGAGTAGAGGGATATCCTGGCCAACGGTGGGAGTAGTAGGGGCGTGAGGCCCGCGCGGCAGCACAGCCGGCCACGGGAGGCAGAAGAAGGCGGTCCCGCCAGTGCTGGATTTGGCGGCTGGAGCAAGAAGATCAAAGATTGAAGAAGCGTGACGGCCGTTGGATTGACATCCAACGGTTACGTCTGCTAGAATCGTCTGTTGATGTATAAAATAAGTAAAAAGATCTTGCATATGCGTCAACTTAATAGGCCCACAAGTAAGACCATTCCCTATTTCTTTAGTAATTTACAGCTCATTGTAGCTTCTTATGCAATTTATTGCAGTCCATTTTTTTGTTGGCCAGAGCCAGGGTTAAAAATTTAAACAAAATTTCACATATTTCGGTGGGGTCCAAACTATTTTTAATACCAAAATGTCGAGCCAAATTTAAGGTACTTTGAAGATATATTTAAATTAGGTTAAAGCCTAGTGAAATTGGAATCTGAAAATGTGAAAAAATTCAGAAACTATAAAGTAATTGCCTATTTGTCGTCTGTTTTTTATATTTACAGCCCATTTCATATTACTTTCAAGATTTGAGGCCGTCTTGAAAGAGTTGCAGTCCATCAGGGCGTAGAAAAATAAGTAGGCCTGGATTGGGTATTCTTCAGAAAAAAATAAAATGGGCTCATTTTCATAAAGAAAAAAATCGCTGGGCCGGTCATGTGGTGAACGTAAAATATAAGACTGGGCTAGGCGGGCCACAGCCCAGTTGAAAACCTGCTCCGTCTCAACAATAACAAAAAAATACTACTTGAGAAGTATGTCCCAAGTGTCAGCCGATCTTGTGATGTTCTCTTGTCTATTGACTGTATACGATGTCAATGTCGTGGGTCCCAGATGTCAGGAAACCACTAGGAGGAAGCTTTTTCTTTTTCTATACACCGACAATGGAGTGTATATAACAAAAAGTGAGGAACTTGCTTGCGTATGGCCATGGACATGGTGGGCCCCTACTGTCATCCTCTCCACGTACAGTCCTCTCCTGATTCCTCTTTTTTGTTGACCATGTTGACAACGCGAGAGGGCGGCACCGTGGCGAGTGCACCAAAGCACGCGAAGGACAATGGCGAGGCCTCGGACATCAGCGTTCATGATTTAGGAGACGGCGGGGCGGTGATGTGTGCGCTGAGGCGCAGCCAGCCGTGGGAGGCGGAAGTAGGTGGCCCCGTCGGTGCTGGTTTGGTTTTGGCGGCTGGAGGAAGATAGGACTGAAGAAACACGACATGCTATAAAATCAGCAGGAGTACTTAACAACCTTAACTGAAACCAGCAGGGGCACTTAACAACCGAAGCTGAAAGCAGTATGAGTACTTATACAGGTTCAACCGTACAAAGCACACCTCGAACAATGCTACTTTGCCTACAGTTAACCAAGGGTGAGGCCACCAAGCCCCAGGACAAGGGCCAGGCGCCACCCCGTGCATCCGCAACCTTTTGAAAGCGGCTTCATCTCGCAATGTGGTCAATAAGAAGGATATTCGCTTTAGAGCCATGGAAAAGCTTGAGCATAACCTTCTGTCCTATTCTCCAAGATGGACGAGCCTTCATTATTTGAGACCACCCATGAATAAGTATCTTTTCACCTCCAAGGGGAATGGAGTAGGTCGACAGAAACATCATGTAGTGACCAAGCGCAAGTCTGACCTGACCATGGTCAGGAATCTGTATAGGAACAATATAACTAGGCAGTTTCTGTTTCAAGAAGATCGTAGCTGTAAAACTGTGTATAATCAAGAGTTTATGAACAACATATATAATAGAAAACAACTCGTACCAGAAGTTTCTTGACACAGTTGACCTGTTCAACGTGTGTAGCAGTGGCACACATATCCCACGTGGCCTTCCACCATTGAAACGCCCCACAAGGGCCTCAAGACGATCAATAAAGTGTAGGAACTTGTGGATGTCAACCCAGTCAACTTCGGTGCCATCAGTAACAGTCGAGTTCTTATAGAATAACAAACGAGTAGCATGCTTAACTTTGAAATAACCTACACGTGCCACCAATTATGAGAAATATTAATTAGAAGTAGCATCTTCATGAGAGAAGGGAATCACAAATCGTTGCTACTTCTAAAGTTAAATTGTGATCAGTTAGACATAATAGGTGGATTAAGAAGTAATCGAGGTAACAAGCCAGAACCAGATGCAAAACTAACATGGATGAACTACTGGAACAACGTCGGGGTGGAAGATCATAGTGAAGATGAGACCAGGTTCTGCTATTTCCAACTTTTAGTCTATAACACCTGAGAAAGTTTATCCAAGTTCGGCCATAAAAAGCACTAATATTCTTGGTTCATGAGCCCAACTCGGAACTTATATCCATGGCTTGTCTTCAATGTGACCATTAAACTGGTGTATTCAGTTATGGCAAGGCCGACCATCTTGAGTACATGTGTTCTGGCAGAGCAAGTAATGCATTGCAGGAAAAATAATATGAGAACACAATGTATTCACTATCCAAATCTAGAAATAATTTCCTCCTTCATGTCAGTGATGACCATGGTACTAGTACCTTTTATCCAAATATAGCAATTCAAATTTCCAAATTAGCCGGCAGCATGTTCAAAAACCCCCACCCCCCGGATAGAAAAGAGGATTCTAGGAACATACTGTGAGCGTTTTAAAATCCTGTGTTAGGATGAGAAGGAACAAGTGTGGTGTCTCGCCGAGGGCGCAAAAACCTATAGGGTCCTCGCACTTTGGGCACTACAAATGAAACACACTAGATTCAGTAGGAAAAAAAATGCATCAATGGCGGAGGCTACCATCCTAGGATTACCCGTGCCCAAGGGACTTGGATTTATCGAGGATGGATGAAGAATTCGTACCTAGTTCTCCATGAGAAAACCCTATGCAATCACCGAGAGGGGGGTTTCTCTGAACAAGCAGACGAGGGAGAAGGGGATTCATGCCTAGTGAAATATTGTTGCTTCGTCCGTCCAGCTTACTGCTCAAGCTGGAAAGGTGGGGGGGGGTTGTGATTTGATGGCTCATTGGGCATTACTGCAACGCTATGACCGGGGTGAGTCTACCGTGCAGTTGTGCACTTTAATTTGGTGCATGGCACATGGACCCCATTGTCGGATGCCCCACATATTAGCGAAAGGAAGTAGAAAGACATGAGTAACTAGTTACACATAAATATATTTTTGACAGAGAGATACTCTCTCTATAAAGAAATTTAAAAATATTTTATATCACAACTTTATACATAAGAAAAATCAAGGGGAATATATATAACATAATATGGGGTTCAGTTGAGAATATAATACTCAGACAGAGTCGCGGTTCTGGACTTTGGGCCATAGGCCGGTGGCCCTGCATGTCTGGGGGGCCATGTGTTCTACCTCAGCGCATTCATATTGCAAGCGATCGGTACGACGCTGGTTTTAGATGCTGTCGCAAGGCGAATACAGAAAATTGAATAAAGCATGACAGTTGTTAGAATGAAAACGAACGACAGTTCCTAACCAGTAATCAGAGTTGCAATTCTATCAACGATATCCTACATGATAAATAATACTGTCGTACTACTTATACGCACAGGAAACTTGTTTCACCATGCCATATTATTACATCAAAATCTCTCAGAGGATATATCAGTTCAGCATTTGCGTGCTGCTACTGAAGAATTTCAAAGTTGATTTGGACCAGCTCTCCTTGCCGAGAAAGTTCGATTTGGACATCATCCCTACCGCAAGATTTTATTTAGATTTGAACCTTGACCATCCTTTAGCATCAATCATCATGCGACCATCCTTTGTACTTACGGTATATTGAGCAGGTTCGTTCACACCAAGGCTGCGCATGGTAAGAGAAACATGGCCATGGTCGCCCAGATTGTTGAACGACTCCCTTGTTGCTCTAGGAATTCTCTGTTTGCAAACAGGAAGACATACACAAACAGTTAGATCAACACAGTGAATCATGTGAAACAACATGGAAATAAAAAAGAACGAAGCACTTGGGCGGCCAATTCTTACCAAGAAGGTGGAGATGTCGGTTTTTGTAAGGACTTTGGTATATGCAGTGCAAACTGTAGCCCAGTCTGTTGCCGGTGCAACTGCTGGTTCTGCTGCCATTGCACGAGCCGGAGCAGATGCAAGTGCAACTTCAAGTGTTGGTGCAGGTGCCGGAGCCATTGCTGGTGCCCATGCTGGTGCAACTGGTAGTGCCGCTGCTGCTGCTGCCGGAGATGGTGCTCCTCGTGGAGCTGGTGCCGGTGTCGGAGTAGGTGCCGGTGTCGATGCCCGATCCTTCGGTAGATCAGCCTGATCCGCTGACGCGGTCGGTGCCCAATCCTCAGGTGGATTAGACTGAGTTGTGTGACACCCGGATAATTAGGCTACAGTAACCCTCTACTAATGATGCCTCGTCAACGCGATGACTGTTATCAATCTCGCGATGATTTAAATCTCGATCGAATTCAAATTTAAAATAAAGTTAAACGATGAAACTTTTCAAACAGTAAATGTAAAATGTTCACAATATGTTATAAATTGCCCTGATCATTGCCATGTTGAAACCAACTTCACTTGACTCACAAATAAATTCCTAGCAATTAATAATTGGTCCAACAATGAATAAAATGGCCTTTTCAAAATTAATGATGATTTATTTAACTCCAATTGCCCCCAAACTTTTTGTGCTAGCTCAAAATAATCCCTATTATTTATGTGCCAAATTTCATGTTCACCAAAAATTGTTTGGTACAAAGGGAAAATACAATACGGTGCCAAAAATATAAATCAGAAAAAGATAAAAGGTAATGGGCCTAGAGATCTACTGTGCACATGGGCCCTAGTGGCCTCGGTGCATGATACATCTTATATTACTTTTGGGACTAACCTATTAACCGGAGGCCAAGCCCAAATTGCTGTTTTTTTGCCAATTTCAGTGTTTCGCAGAAAAGGTATATCAAATGGAGTCCAAACTGAATGAAACCTTTGGGAGAGTTATTTTTGGAACAAACGCAATCCAGGAGACTTGGAGCGGACGTCAAGAAAGAAACAAGGCTGCCACGAGGTAGGAGGGTGTGCCTAGTGGGGGGGGGGGGGTAGGCACGCCCCCACCCTCATGGTCCCCTCGTGGCTCCCCTGACCGACTTCCTTCGCCTATATATACTCATATACGCTGAAAACATCGAGGAGCACCATGAAACCCTATTTCCACCACCGCAACCTTCTGTACCCGTGATCCCATGTTGGGGCCTTTTCCGGCGCTCCGCCGGAGGCGGAATCAATCACGGAGGGCTTCTACATCAACACCATAGCCTCTCCGATGAAGTGTGAGTAGTTTACCACGGACCTTCGGGTCCATAGTTATGAGCTAGATTGCTTCTTCTCTCTCTTTGGATCTCAATACAAAGTTCTCCTTGATCTTCTTGGAGATCTATTCGATGTAATTCTTTCTGCGGTGTGTTTGTCGAGATCTGATGAATTGTGGGTTTATAATCAAGATTATCAATGAACAATATTTGAATCTCCTCTGAATTCTTTTATGTATGATTTGTTATCTTTGCAAGTATCTTCAAAATATCAGTTTGGTTTGGCCTACTAGATTGATCTTTCTTGCAATGGGAGAAGTGCTTAGCTTTGGGTTCAATCTTATGGTGTCCTTTTCAAGTGACAGTAGGGGCAGCAAGGCACATATTGTATTGTTGCCATCGAGGATAAAAAGATGGGGTTTATATCATACTGCTTGAGTTTATCCCTCTACATCATGTCATCTTGCCTAATGCGTTACTCTGTTCTTATGAACTTAATACTCTAGATGCATGCTGGATAGCGGTCGATGTATGGAGTAATAGTAGTAGATGCAGAATCGTTTCAATCTACTTGTCACAGACGTGACGCCTATATACATGATCATGCCTAGATATTCTCATAACTATGCACTTTTCTATCAATTGCTCGACAGTAATTTGTTCACCCACCGTAATACTTATGCTATCTTGAGAGAAGCCACTAGTTAAACCTATGGCACCTGGGTCTATTTTCTATCATATAAGTTTCCGATCTATTCTATTTTGCAATCTTTACTTTCCAATCTATATCATAAAAATACCAAAAATATTTATTATCTCTATCATATGTCACTTTTGCAAGTGGTCGTGAAGGGATTGACAACCCCTTTATCACGTTGGTTGCAAGGTTCTTATTTGTTTGTGTAGGTAGAAGGGATTTGCGTGTAGTCTCCGACTGGATTGATACCTTGGTTCTCAAAAACTAAGGGAAATACTTACGCTACTTTGATGCATCACCCTTTCCTCTTCAAGGGAAAACCAACGCATGCTCAAGAGATAGCAAGAAGGATTTCTGGCGCTGTTGCCAGGGAGGTCTACGCACAAGTCAAGACATACCAAGTACCCATCACAAATGCTTATCCCTCGCATTACATTATTTGCCATTTGCCTCTCATTTTCCTCTCCCCCACTTCACCCTTGCCATTTTATTCGCCCTCCTTCCGTTCGATCTTGTGTTTCCATATGCCTTCTATTTGCTTGCATCTTTGCTTGCTAAAAATCTATTGATATGGATCCACTTAAAGTGTTCTACTTGGATCATCTTTGATCCTTATGCGCTCGTGCTGAAATCCCAACTAGCCTAGTTAATGGGAAATCATTAGATGAGCATGCTCGTTTTGTGCGTCACCCTTTGTCTGAAAAGGGAGACTCTTCTGGGATCAAATGAACAGATTGTTGTGTTACGCTTGTAATCTTTGTGAAATTCATGATTTTACTTGTTGATCTAAGAAACCCTAAAAAACACCTTCCCTACCTATGTGAGTTTAATGAAAATGAAATCTTATCTTCTTATGCAAAGGGTGTTTATAGTTACTATGATATCGAACAAATTGAAGAATTTGTTGCTTTTAAGGGTGCTTATGAAGTTGCTTCTTTGATTGAAAAGTATGATATTACTCTCTACGAATCTGAAAATTTCGACATACTTAAATATTGCTATGAAAACTATGCTCATAATGTCTATGTCAAAGAATTTATTGAAAGAATGACCATTGCTTTGGAACAAAATAATGATATGCATGAACCTATAGATACTTATGGTTCCGATGTTTTGATTGAAATATCCCTTGGTGAACATGATGCTTGCTATTCTTGTGGCCAAGATGCCAATACTTATGAAGACGAATTTGCTATAATTCCTTATGTTAAACATGAGATGGTTGCTATTGCACCCATACTTGATTATTCCTTCGATAAAAAGCATGATTCCAATGATTTTATTATAAATTCTCTTAATGTCAATTGTGTTAATGATATGCAAAACCTTAAGCTTGGGGATGCTAGTTTTGCTATATCTACTACTTGTTGCAATGATCATGATTGGGGTGACTCTTCTTATGATCTTGAAAATTTATTTAAGCCCCATGATGAATATGAGTTTGATAATAGTGTTTGCAATAATATTGAAAGTGGGTTTGGAAGAGTGTCAACTTTAGATCCCACATATTTGGAGAATGTTCAATCTTATGGTATTTTTGATAAAAGTGGGTTTGGAGAGGTCATGACTTTTGTTAATGATAATCCCACTATTTTGGAAGAGTGTCAACTTCACATGCATGTGGATCGTGTTGAGAATATGTTATGTGATAGATATTTTCTTGAATTTGCCTATGATCCTACATGTAATTATTATGTGATAGGAAAATATGGTCGTAGAAATTTTTATCTTACTAAATTACCTCTCGTCATGTTGAGATTGCTATCGTCTCTTTCTTCTTCCTTGCATATGCTAGTTTTTGCTTGCCTTGAAAATTTCTTTGCTTACAATATGCCTATGAATAGGAAGTATGTTAGACTTTGATGTGTTTGTCACGTGTTTCATGATGCTCTCTTTGCGCTTCAATTCTTGTCTTTCATGTGGCATCATTAAAATTATCAATGCCTAGCTAAAAGGCTTTAAAGGAAAGCGCTTGTTGGGAGACAACCAAATATTTTTCTTTGCTATTTAGTAATAAATAATTCATCTAGCTTCTGTTTAGATGTGGTTTTATGTTTAATTTAGTGTTTGTGCCAAGTAGAGCCTATAGGATCATCTTGGGTGATACTTAATTTGATCTTGCTGAAAAACAGAAACTTTTGCACACAACAGACTAATTTTAATAAATCACAGGAACGTGATTTTCAGTTAATTGTTTTTTCAGAAAATTAATAGAAAAAATTCCTAGGAATTCCTATTTTGGTAGAATTTTTGGGGTTCCATAAGTATTTGAAAGTTACAGATTTCTACAGACTGTTATGTTTTTGACAGATTCTGTTTTTCGTGTGTTGTTTGCTTATTTTGATGAATCTATGGCTAGTATTGGGGGGTATGAACCACAGAGAAGTGGGAATACAGTAGGTTTAACACCAATATAAATAAAGAATGAGTTCATTACAGTACCTTAAAGTGGTGGTTTGTTTTCTTATACTAACGGAGCTTACGAGTTTTCTGTTGAGTTTTGTGTTGTGAAGTTTTCAAGTTTTGAGTAAAGATTTGATGGATTATGGAATAAGGAGTGGCAAGAGCCTAAGCTTGGGTATGCCCAAGGCACCCCAGGGTAAAATTCAAGGATAACCAAAAGCCTCAGCTTGGGGGTGCCCCGAAAGGCATCCCCTCTTTCATCTTCGTCTATGGGTAACTTTACTTGATGCTATATTTTTATTCACCACATGATCTGTGTTTTGCTTGGAGTGTCTTGTATGATTTGAGTCTTTGCTTTTTAGTTTACCACAATCATCCTTGCTATACACACCTTTTTGGAGAGACACACATGAATCGGAATTTATTAAAATACTCTATGTGCTTCACTTATATCTTTTGAGCTAGACAATTTTGCTCTAGTACTTCACTTATATCTTTTTAGAGCACGGCGGTGGTTTTATTTTATAGAAATTATTTATCTCTCATGCTTCGCTTATATTATTTTGAGATTCTTTTAGAACAGCATGGTAGTTTGCTTTGGTTATAAAATTAGTCCTAATATGATGGGCATCCAAGATAGGTATAATAAAAACTATCATATAAAGTGCATTGAATACTATGAGAAATTTGATACTTGATAATTGTTTTGAGATATAAAGGTGGTAATGTTAGAGTCATGCTAGTTGGGTAATTATGAAATTGAGAAATACTTGTGTTAAAGTTGGCAAGTCCCGTAGCATGCACGTGTGGTGAATGGTGTGTGACAAATTTGAAGCATGGGGTGTCCTTTGATTGCCTTCCTTATGACTAGAGGTCGGGATCGCGCGATGGGTAACTCCTACCAACCCTTCCCCTAGGAGAATGCGTAGTAGTACTTTGTTTCAAGGCCTAATAAACTTTTGTAATAAGTATATGAGTTCTTTATGACTAATGTGAGTCCATGGATTATATGCACTCTTACCCTTCCACAATTTGCTAGCCTCTACGGTACCGTGCATTGCCCTTTCTCACCTTGAGAGTTGGTGCAAACTTTGTCGGTGCATCCAAACCCCATGATACGATACGCTCTATCACACATAAACATCCTTATATATTCCTCAAAACAGCCACCATACCTACCTATTATGGCATTTCCATAGCCATTCCGAGATATATTGCCATGCAACTTTCCACCGTTCCATTTATTATGACACGCTCCATCATTGTCATATTGCTTTTGCATGATCATGTAGTTGACATCGTATTTGTGGCAAAGCCACCTTTATAATTCTTTCATACATGTCGCTCTTGATTCATTGCATATCCCGGTACACCGCCGGAGGCATTCACATAGAGTCATATTTTGTCCTAAGTATTGAGTTGTAATTCTTGAGTTGTAATAAATAGAAGTGTGATGATTTCCATTATTAGAGCATTGTCCCATGTGAGGAAAGGATGACGGAGACTATGATTCCCCCACAAGTCGGGATGATACTCCGGACTTTATGAAAAATAAAAGAGGCCAAAGAAGCCCAAATAAAAAAAGAGGCCAAAGAAGCCCACCAAAAAAATGATGAAAAAATGAGAGAAAAAGAGAGAAGGGACAATGTTACTATCCTTTTCCACACTTGTGCTTCAAAGTAGCACCATGATCTTCATGATAGAGAGTCTCCTATGTTGTCACTTTCATATACTAGTGGGAATTTTTTATTATAGAACTTGGCTTGTATATTCCAATGATGGGCTTCCTCAAAATACCCTAGGTCTTCGTGAGCAAGCAAGTTGGATGCACACCCACTTCGTTTCTTTTTGATGAGCTCTCATACATTTATAGCTCTAGTGCATCCGTTGCATGGCAATCCCTACTCCTCTTATTGACATCAATTGATGGGCATCTCCATAGCCCGTTGATTAGCCGCGTCAATATGAGACTTTCTCCTTTTTTGTTCTCTCACATAATCCCTATCATCATACTCTACTCCACCCATAGTACTATATCCATGGCTTACGCTCATGTATTGCGTAGGGTTGAAAAGGCTGAAGCGCGTTAAAAAGTATGAACCAATTGCTTGGCTGAAACCGGGGTTGTGCATGATGGGAGTATTTTGTGTGACGAAAATGAAGCAAGGCCTAACACTACAATTTTGTAGGGATAAGCTTTCTTGGCTATGTTATTTTGATAAGACATGATTACTTTGTTAGTATGCTTGAAGTATTACTTTTTTTATGTCAATATTAAACTTTTGTCTTGAATCTTTTGGACCTGAACATTCATGCCACAATAAAGAAAATTACATTGACAAATATGCTTGGTAGCATTCCACATCAAAAATTCTGTTTTTATCATTTACCTATTCGAGGACGAGCAGGAATTAAGCTTGGGGATGCTTGATACGTCTCCAACGTATTTATAATTTTTGACCGGTTCCATGCTATTATATCACCCATTTTGAATGTTTAATGGGCTTACTATACACGTTTATATTATTTTTGGGACTAACCTATTAACCGGAGGCCCAACCCAAATTGCTGTTTTTTTGCCTATTTCAGTGTTTCGCAGAAAAAGAATATCAAACGGAGTCCAAACGGAATGAAACCTTCGGGAGAGTTATTTTTGGAACAAACGCAATCCAGTAGACTTGGAGTGGACGTCAAGAAAGAAATGAGGCGGCCAAGAGGTACGAGGGTGCGCCCAGGGGGTAGGTGCGCCCCCACCCTCGTGGGCCCCTCGTGGCTCCCCTGACCGACTTCCTTCGCCTATATATACTCATATACCCTGAAAACGTCAAGGAGCACCACAAAATCCTATTTCCACCGCCGCAACCTTCTATACCTGTGAGATCCCATCTTGGGGCCTTTTTCGGCGCTCCGCCTGAGGGGGAATCAATCACGGAGGGCTTCTACATCAACACCATAGCCTCTCCGATGAAGTGTGAGAAGTTTACCATAGACCTTCGGGTCCATAGTTATTAGCTAGATGGCTTCTTCTCTCTCTTTGGATCTCAATACAAAGTTCTCCTTGATCTTCTTGGAGATCTATTCGATGTAATTCTTTTTGCGGTGTGTTTTTCGTGATCCGATGAATTGTGGGTTTATGATCAAGATTATCTATGAACAATATTCAAATCTCCTCTAAATTCTTTTATGTATGATTTATTATCTTTGCAAGTCTCTTCGAATTATCAGTTTGGTTTGGCCTACTAGATTGATCTTCTTGCAATGGGAGAACTTCTTAGCTTTGGGTTCAATCTTGGGGTGTCCTTTCCCAGTGACAGCAGGGGCAGCAAGGCATGTATTGTATTGTTTCCATCGAGGATAAAAAGATGGGGTTTATATCATATTGCTTGAATTTATCCCTCTACATCATGTCATCTTGCCTAATGAGTTACTCTGTTCTTACGAACTCAATACTCTAGATGCATGCTGGATAGCGGTCGATGTGTGGAGTAAAGTAGTAGATGCAGAATCGTTTCGATCTACTTGTCGCGGACGTGATGCCTATATACATGATCATGCCTAGATATTCTCATAACTATGCACTTTTCTATCAATTGCTCGACAGTAATTTGTTCACCCACCGTAATACTTATGCTATCTTGAGAGAAGCCACTAGTGAAACCTATGGCCCCCGGGTCTATTTTCTATCATATAAGTTTCCGGTCTATTTTATTTTGCAATCTTTACTTTCCAATCTATATCATAAAAATACCAAAAATATTTATTATCTCTATCAGATCTCACTTTTGCAAGTGGCCGTGAAGGGGTGGACAACCCCTTTATCGCGTTGGTTGCAAGGTTCTTATTTGTTTGTGTAGATACGAGGGATTTGTGTGTAGCCTCCTACTGGATTGATACCTTGGTTCTCAAAAACTAAGGGAAATACTTACGCTACTTTGCTGCATCACCCTTTCCTCTTCAAGGGAAAACCAACGCATGCTCAAGAGGTAGCAGTGCACACACAACCCAGCCCACCTACCCCTCTTCTTCTATCTACTGCTCACAGAGAGCTCTGTGGTTGCACACGCAGTGTCCACACCGTGGATCCTCCACGCGGCGGCCTTCCCACTAGAAAAAAAAAGACACATCCATGACATTTTGGGCCGAATGAATTTTTTTTCTGTCATGCTTATGACACTTCTATGATGATAATTGTGACAAACCCGGCATCATCATAGATGTGGTGGGCTCCTACTTCTTTGTCCAAAAATCATGACAGAAAATGAGCTTTTCGTCCTGGGCGGGCCGGAGACGCAGCTGCATGACATTCTTTGGGCCGTCCAGGACATAAAAAACCATGGTAGAAGCGAGGGCGAGGAAAATATCGGGGTGTTCCCGGTTACGGTGGGTGGTCGGGGCCGAGCGATGCATGGAGGTTTGCACATTTCTCTCGTACACGCACGCGCGTGGGTGCGAGGCATTGGGCTCTAACTGAACCCGAGCGAGGTGTCGCCTAACTGAACCCGAGCGATTGCACTGCAGGCTACGCGTTACAGAAACCGAGCATCGATCGATGGCTATTAACTGAACCCGATCGAGTGATTCCTTCGCTACTGCTGCTAACTAAAGCCGATCGATGCTGCCTCTGGATGAACAGTGAGCGTTGTTGGGGGGTTTGGATGAATATTTCCCGGTGGGGGTGGATGAACAGGACCCGGTGGTGTTGCCTTTGGATGAACAGGACCCCGATCGAGCCGGTTGGAGGTGGATGAACAGGACCCCATGGAGGGCTGAATTAACAGGACGACTCCGTGAAGGGCTGGTTGAACAGTAGCTGGTGGAGGGCTGGATGAACAGTAGCCCATGGAGGGATGGTTGAACAGGACCCCATGCAGTGGGCTGGTTGAACTGTAGCCGGTGGAGGAGCGATGGAGGCTGGATGAACAGGAGCCCGTGGATGAACATTTGCAGTCGGAGGCTGGAGGAGGTCGATGGTGGATAAATAGTAGTCCGTGGAGGCTGGAGGAGGTCGACGGTGGAGATGAACAGTATCCCATGGAGTCCCGTTTTGCGGTATGCCACACCCCTCCTGATGAACAGGACCCATGTTTTGACCATAGTGCTCCAACACAAGTCCGTTTCCTCTGTTTTGCGGTACGCCACACCCCTCCCGATCAACAGGAACCCGTTTCGACCGTAGGAGGTCCAACAGAAGTCCGTTTCCTCCGTTTTGCGATATGCCAGACCCCTCCCGATGAACAAGATCCCGTTTTGACCGTGGCCGGTCGAACACAAGGTCGTTTCCTCCGTTCTGCGGTACGCTAGGCCTCGTTTCCATCCACTGTTCCATCCAAGCCTTCCCGATGAACATGACGACGCATTCCGTTCCGACCCAGCCAGTTGGCTCCCCATGAACACGATGACAACACAGTTTCTCCGTTCCGACCAAGCCATGTACATGAGCCCTGGCCGTACATACACACGAGTAGGCGTTCGAGACCCCGCCCGTATGTACGTACGTGGCCATATTTACTTTCTTGCACCCTGGCCAATGTACGTATGTGTACATGCTATGTGCGCGCCTCTACTACGACACGTGCACGCCTCTACTCTGACACGTGCGCGCCTCTACATCGACCAGTATGTACGTACACGTTTGCGACTAGAATTACAACGCTATGTACGCTTCGACCAGGTAGGTCCCATCTGTCACGCACTTCCTTGCATGCGAAGATGTAGCTGGTGGGTCCCAGCAGTCAGGGGGGCGAATCATTTTTTTGCCCGTAATATGGACGCACTTCCTTGCGTGCGAAGATGTAGCTGGTGGGTCCCAACAGTCAGGGGGAAACTTTTTTTCACGAAATATGGTGGCCCGTTCGGTGGGTCCCTACTGTCAGGTGGAGGAATCATTATTTTGCGCATAATAAGGAGGCACTTCCTTGTTGCGGCCAGTGGACCCAGCTGTCAGCCCCTCCACGTACAGTACTCTTCTGATGGAAGTCATTCCTTGATCATGTTGACCACGCCGCGCTGAGAGCACCAGGGCGGTGGACGACGGCGAGACCTAGGAAGGGGATGACGCGGAGCCGAGGAAGACGCAGCAGTGGATGCCCACGCGAAGAGGAGTACGAGGGTTCACTGGTTCGGCTGCGGTGTGAGGCTGCCGTCGCCGCAGAATAATAGGGGGTGTGGGTGAGTGGAGGGATGGCCTGGCCAGCGGTGGGAGTAGTAGGGGCTGAGGCCTCCGCAGCAGCACAGCCGGCCACGGGAGGCAAGAGCAGGCGGCACGACCGGCGCTGCTTTGGGCGGCTGGAGCAAGAAGACCAGAGGTTCAAGAAGCACTACGGCCGTTGGATGGACACCGTACGGTCACTGGAGCTAGAATCATTCATATTGACTAAGTTGACAAAGCCCCTCGTCCCCGTCAACTTAGTAGGCCCACAAGTCAGCCTCCCACTATGTTGGGTCCCAGCTAGCAGGGGGAGTATTCATTTTTTTTGTGCGTAATAAGGAGGTACTTCCTTACGTGCGAAGATATAGCTCGTCGGTCCGACTTGTCAACGGGGGAACGTTCTTTTCGCGAAATACAGAGGCCCTTCCGGTGGGTCCCAGATGTCAGGTGGAGGAATAATTTTTTGCACGTAATAAGGAGGCATTCCCTTGTGTGCGACCGTGGACCCAGCTGTCAGCCTCTCCACGTACAGTCAACGTCCGATGGAAGTCGTTCCTTGACTATGTTGACCACGTCGCACCAAGAGCACTAGGGCGGTGGACGACGGTGAGGCCTAGGAAGGGGACGACGTGGAGCCGGGGAAGACGTGGCAATGGATGCCCACGCGAAGAGGAGTACGATGGTTCACTGGTTCAGCTTCGGTGTGAGGCTACCGTCGTTGTAGAATAACAGGGGGTGTGGGTGAGTGAAGGGATGGCCTGGCCAGCGGTGGGAGTAGTAGGTGGCAGTGAGGCCTCCACGGCAGCACATCCAGCCATGGGAGGCAGGAGTAGACGGCACGGCCGATGCTGCCTTGGGAGGCTGGAGCAAGAAGACCAGAGGTCGAAGAATCATGACGGCCGTTGGATGGACATCGTACGGTCACTGGAGCTAGAATCGTTTATATTGACTAAGTTGACAAAGCCCTTGGTACGCGTCAACTTAGTAGGCCCACAGGTCAGCCTCTGAAACGGTGCGCCCCAGATGTCAGGGGGAGGAATCAATTTTTGGGCGGCTGAAGCTAGAATATCCGAGATTGAAGAAGAAGCACGACATCCGTTGGATGGACAT
The DNA here is from genome assembly GCF_002162155.2 of Triticum dicoccoides. Taxonomy (NCBI): domain Eukaryota; kingdom Viridiplantae; phylum Streptophyta; class Magnoliopsida; order Poales; family Poaceae; genus Triticum; species Triticum dicoccoides. The sequence goes on from NC_041381.1 coordinate 89,057,583, forward strand.
CCAACGGCCACTGCTGCTAGAACCGTGTGTTTACTATAAGTTGACAAAGCCTTGCATACGCGTCAACTTACTTTTTTTAGGGGACACGTCAACTTAGTAGGGCCACAAGTGTGTGGTAGAGAACTTATAGCCCATTTGTGATTTGTAAGAATGTACAACCCATTTTTTAATTCTAATGGAATTTACTACAGCCCATTTACTGTTTGTTAAAAGTACAGTCCATTTTCTAGCTAGGAGAACGATTAATAATTTCAACCAACCGTTCAAAATAGAATTCAATAAAATTTCCCACATTTTGATGGGATCCAAATTTTTATCCCGAACTTTCTAGTCAGATTAAACATAATTTCAATATAAATTCGTATTACGTAAAAATCCAACGAAACATTGCACGCGCAACAATTAATGAAATTAAAATTTTCAAAATCCAAATATAATATTTTATAAACTAATTACGTGTTTGGTGCATTTTTTGTTAGTTACTGCCCAGTTTTTATAATTACATCCCATTTATTATTTCTTAAAGCCCATTTTCCTGTTAAGCCTAATGCATCCCTCCTATGAAAGATTTGCAGCCCAACGGGGCGGAGAATAACAAGTTGACCTTGCCTGGTATTCCTCAAAACGGTATAGCTGGGCTAGCCCTTTTCAGCTTGAAAAAAAATAATATCTGGGCTGGGCTAGACGGGAAACAGCCCGCCCAGTTAATACCCTTCTCTCCTCTAAACAACAACAAAAACATCGCTCAAGAAAATCTCTGCAGTGCTCACACCTCAAAAACACAAATACTGCTTGAGCTGCTTTTTCCCAGCTGTTGGCCGCTCCATGTGCAATTCTCTCGTTTATTGACTACATAGGATGACAATGGCGTGGGACCGTGATGTAAGGAAACCAGGAGGAAGCAAAAAAAATAGTTGTACATAATAAGGAGGCACTTGCGTACGTACGACTAGGGCCCTAGTGGGTCCCTACTGTCATCCAGTCAAAATAAAGTCATCTCCTGAATCCTCATGTTCGTTGACCATGTTTACAATGCTCGGCGCCATGGCGAGCGCAACAACTCGAAGGACGATGGAGAGGGCCTCGCGGGCCCTACGGATGGTCTAATACAGCGCCTGCAGCTCATTCAAGAAGCCAGGATCATCGGACACCTATGAGCACCTTCGAGAGACTGAGACGGCATGAAACAGTAAGGCCGCGCTTGGGAGCTCTGGTTTATTTACCACCTGTATTAAGATACAAGTGTAATTTACTCATCATTGGAAACAACGCGTAAAATACAGGCATAGTGAAACCGAGGGCCCGAGGTCTGTAAGTAAAACCGGCGGGTTACACGTGTAATTTGAGAGACCAGTGTATATTTTACTAGTCGAAATCGACCAAGCAAGCGCTTCGCCCGAGACCATCTGCTTTTATTTACAAGCGTCAGTTTTACAAGCGGTTCTGGTTGGAGAACGATGCACGGCCTAAGATGATGAGTTGGTCGGAAGATCATATGGTTTCACCTCTAACCTACCCGAGTTGTCATATAGGCTATGAATGAAACATAAGACAATGAACTTCTTAAGCACAGAAACAACAGAAGAGTATGATCTTCATAACATGCAAATCTTAGGCATTAGCTCAACATGCAAAACAATATGAAGCATTATTCTCAGGAGGCACGGCGAACAACTCGTGATGCCGCATGCCACAACATTCCAAGCTCAACTTTGCAATCAAACTCACAAGGCCTGGCATTACATAGACAACATTCAGAACAAACTCTTAAAATACCTTACATAAGTCAACATTTATGAGACTATGCATCTCAGCAGAGTAAATATTTTCTAAAATGAAGGCAGGAATAGGAAAAAATGATCGACATTGCTCACAGCAAAGGGCGTCCCACTCAAAAGTATCAAATGCATGTCTTGTGGCTAACATCAATGAGCAAAATTTGACAAGGTTTTCCAATCCCAATATATTAAACTAATGTCTTCTTGCTAACATCAATGATTAAACTTTGACAAGCTTTTCCCATTCAAAATATGTAATGCCTATGATTGTGGAACGGGCAGGGTTTGTCATCAGTTTGTCAACTGATAGTCTGGTGGCTCAAGGTGACAATGAATGATTAGAGAACCATTCGATGTATTGTGCATGATGAAGTATTATGGAGGACACAAACCATTTGAACATTTTGCGCAGTTCCACTAAAATCAAGCTGAGCATTCCTGTGGATTTCGTATTTATATGCTGCAAGAAAACAAAGACACATCAGCACACACATGAATATTGGCCCTAGTGTCAACCCACCAATCGGTGGACTAACAAACTGAAAGTATGGTAAACAAATTACCATACCCAGATGCCCCATCATTGTTGCTTATAATGACATTAACAGACTTGGACTCCTGTCATGGCTTCTTGTACTGGTCTGAGCACTTTTTGCCCAGTGCACTTCACGTGTTGTAGAGTTGCCTATGCTCTTTGCAGACTAGTCATGTCACCAACGTCTACTAATACTCTGTAAAGCTTCTCAATCATTCCTTCTTTAATGTAGCACAAACAGTGACTGCTTCTTTCTGCAAAGTGGTAAGACCAATTGGATCTACTAATGCAGCATTTTGCCTTAGACACATTGGCTCCTTTTGTGCAGTTCAACTAAAATCAAAGTCGGAATAAAACCAAGCTTTAATTTTGACATCCCTGTAAGCAACAATAGGTATAAGGGAAACAATTACTGAGAAATAACGGTTATTGAGTTGTACTCCCAGAAGAAAAACATCTATTGATCTACCTTATCTTAATGGGAAATAAAGCAGGAGAGTAGCAATTCTCCATCAGTGTGATTCATTCATATTAACTGAGACAGTATCTTAACAATGCCTTGTTTCAACATGTATAAAGAATGACAAAGCAGAAAAGTACCATTCCTAAAACAATGCGAGTGATTCATTTTAATAGAGACATTATCTTGACAATACCTTGGTTAAACATGTAGAAAGAACTACAAAGCAAGATAGTACTGATAAGCCACAAGTATAGGGGATTGCAACAGTTTTGGAGGGTAGAGTATTCAACCCAAATTTATTGATTCGACACAAGGGGAGCCAAAGAATATTCTCAAGTATTAGCAGCTGAGTTGTCAATTCAACCACACCTGGAAACTTAGTATCTGCAGCAAAGTGTTTAGTAGCAAAGTAATATGATAGTGGTGGTAATGGTAACAAAAGTAAAGACAGCAGAAGTAATGTTTTTGGTATTTTGTAGAGGTTGTAATAGTAGCAACAGAAAAGTAAATAAGTGTAAACCAGTATATGGAAAACTCGTAGGCACCGGATTAGCGATGGATAATTATGCCGAATGCGATTCATCATGTAGCAGTCATAACATAGGGTGACACAGAACTAGCTCCAGTTCATCAATGTAATGTAGGCATGTATTCTATATATAGTCATACATGCTTATGGAAAAGAACTTGCATGACATCTTTTGTCCTACCCTCCCGTGGCAGCTTGGTCCTATTGGAAACTAAGGGATATTAAGGCCTCTTTTTAATAGAGAACTGGAACAAAGCATTAGCACATAGTGAATACATGAACTCCTCAAACTATGGTCATCACCGGGAGTGGTCCCGATTATTGACACTTCGGGGTTGCCGGATCATAACCCATAGTAGGTGACTATAGACTTGCAAGATAGGATCAAGAACACACATATATTCATGAAAACATAATAGGTTCAGATCTGAAATCATGGCACTCGGGCCCTAGTGACAAGCATTAAGCATAGCAAAGTCATAGGAACATCAATCTCAGAACATAATGGATACTAGGGATCAAACCCTAACAAAACTAACTCGATTACTTGATAAATGTCATCCAACCCATCACCGTCCAGCAAGCCTACGATGCAATTACTCACGCACGGCGGTGAGCATCATGAAATTGGTGATGGAGGATGGTTGATGATGACGACGACGATGAATCCCCCTCTCCGGAGCCCCGAACGGACTCCAGATTAGCCCTCCCGAGAGAGATTAGGGCTTGGTGGCGGCTCCATATCGTAAAACGTGATTATTTCTTCTCTTTGATTTTTTATTCCCGAAAGCCAATATATGGAGTTGGAGTTGGCGTCGAAGGGCCACCAGGGGGCCCACGAGGTAGGGGGCATGCCCAGGGGGGCGCGTCCCCACCCTTGTGAGAAGGGTGTGGGCCCCCTTGTCTTCATCTTTTGCGTGGATTTTTCTTTATTTTTTCTAAGGTGTTCCGTGGAGTTTTAGGACATTCAGAGAATTTTAATTTTCTGCACAATAAACAACACCATGGCAGTTCTGCTGAAAACAACGTCAGTCCGGGTTAGTTCCATTCAAATCATACAAGTTAGAGTCCAAAACAAGGGCGAAAGTGTTTGGAAAAGTAGATAAAAGAAAAACCCTTGCCTGTCCTCAAGCAATTCAGTTGACAAACTGAAAGAGAAAAAGAAATACTTTTACAAACTCTGTTTGCTCTTGTTGTTGTAAACATGAAAAGCCAGCATTCAAGTCTCAGCAATTATTATGAACTAACCATACTCAAAATGACACGTAGGTCTCACAATTACTCATATCAATAGCATAATCAGCTAGCGAGCCATAATAGTAAAACTCGGATGACAACACTTTCTCAAAATAATCATAACATGATATAACAAAATGGTATCTCACTAGCCCTTTCTGAGACCGCAAAACATAAATGCAGAGCACCTTTAAAGATCAAGGATTGACTAAACATTGTAATTCATGGTAAAAGAGATGCAGTCAAGTCATACCCAATATAAACCTATAATAATGAATGCAAACGACAGTGTGCTCTCCAGTGGGTGCTTTTTAATTAGAAGGGTGATGACTCAACATAAAAGTAAATGGATAGGCCCTTCGCAGAGGGAAGAAGGGATTTGTAGAGGTGCCAGAGCTCGGTTTTGAAATAGAGATAAATTATATTTTGAGCGGCATACTTTCATTGTCAACATAACAACTAAAAGACGACGATATCTTCCATGCTAAATAGATTATAGGCGGTTCCCAAACAGAATGGTAAAGTTTATACTCCCCTTCCTCTACAAGCATCAATCCATGGCTTTCTCGAAACAACGAGTGCCTCCAACATTCAACGGGTCCCAAGGGGAGTTTTGTTTGTGGTTATTTTGATTTAGTTTGCATAAAGCATGGGACTGGGCATCCCGGATACCAGCCATTTTCTCGTGAATGAGGAGCAGAGTCCACTCCTCTTGAGAATAACCCGCCTAACACGGAAGATAAGGGCAGCTCTAGTTGACATATGAGCTATTCGAGCATGTAAAACAGAATGTTTATTTGAAGGTTTAGAGTTTGGCACATACAAATTTACTTGGAACGGCAGGTAAATACCGCATATAGGTAGGTATAGTCGACTCATATGGAATAACTTTGGGGTTTAAGGAGTTTGGATGCACAAGCAGTATTCCCACTTAGTACAGGTGAAGGCTAGCAAAAGACTGGGAAGCGACCAACTGAGAGAGCGACAACAGCCGTAAACATGAATTAAAATTAATTCACACCGAGTACAAGCATGAGTAGGATATAATCCACCATGAACATAAATATCATGAAGGCTATGTTGATTGGATTCAACTACATGTGTGAACATGTGCCAAGTCGAGTCACTCAGTGCATTTAAAGGAGGATACCATCCCATCATACCACATCATAATCATTCTAATAGCATGTTGGCACGCAAGGTAAACCATTATAACTCATAGCTAATCAAGCATGGCACAAGCAACTATAATCTGTAAATGTCATTGCAAATATGTTTATTTCACAATAGCTAAATCAGGAACGATGAATCATCATATTTACAAAAACAAGAGAGGTCGAGTTCATACCAGCTTTTCTCTTCCCAATAAGTCCATCATATATCATCATTATTGCCTTTCACTTGCATGACCAAACGGTGTGTATAATAATAAGAGTGCACGTGCATTGGACTAAGCTGGAATCTGCAAGCATTCAACTCAAGAGAGAAGACATGTAATATGGGCTCTAATGTTTAAATAATCAATCATGCATATAAGAGCCACTAAGCATTTTCAACATGGTCTTCTTGACCCCCAAAGAAAGGAAAAGAAATAAAAACTATTTACACGGGAAAGCTCCCAACAAGTAAAAAGAAGAACGGGAAATATTTTTGGGTTTTCTTTTTAATTCTACTACAAGCATGAAAAGTAAACTATTTATTTTTTTTTGGTTTTCTCTTAAGGTTTATCAAACACACAAGAAGAAAGCAGGAAAAAGAAATTTAAACTAATCATGGATAATACAATGAAAGAGTATGAGCACCGACATCTAGCAATGAGTGTGTGTGTGTGTGTGAACATGAATGTAATGTCGGTGGGAAATACGTACTCCCCCAAGCTTAGGCTTTTGGCCTAAGTTGGTCTAATGCCAGGGATGGCCTGGCGGATATCCGTAAGTGTAGCTGGGGTCTAGTATGATGAAGAAGACTTCGGCTGCCACTGGCTGGCAGCCTCCTCTGGATCCCAAGAATAAACAGATAGTCGTGGAGGCTCATCTTGCGGCTCCGGCTCCGGGGCTGGTGCAGGGTTCCGATAGGCTTGAACAGCCGACCACGGAAGGATGTGAGGTTCTGCAAACAAGTTAAACAAAGAAGGAGCAGGCAAATTAATAGTCTCAGGGTGATGTTTATCAAAGTATAATTTATATTTGAGCTCCCCATCGCGACTCTTAACAAGAAAATCATGCGCTATCATACTCTTGTAATCTAAATAAGCATGGGGCAGCGCTGTTTCTTCTTTCTCCACATGCCTAATAGGTATTTCAAAATGTTCAGCTAGGCGTGAAGCATAAATGCCTCCAAAGATGCGGCCCTTAGTACGGTTCAGACTTAACCGTCTAGCAACAATTCCACCCATACTAACAGAGTTATCGCGGTATAAACCATGGAGCAAAGTAATAATATCAGGAATACTAAGGTTCCCACAGTTCCCGCGTCCAATCAAGCAACGATTAGCAAATATGGCAAAGCAGCGTAAAACAGGATAATGAATGCTAGTGATCCTCGCATCAGAAACCTTCCTGGTTTATCCCACCGTGATAGTGTTAATAAAAGCTTCTACTTCGTTATGGTGGGGTTCATCTAAGGTGCCCTCAAAGGGTATTCTGCAAACCTCGCAGAATTCTGCTAATGTCATCTCTTTAATAATGTCATATAAATGAAACTCTACTGTTGGAGGTGATTTCTTAGGGAAAAAGTAGAAGTTTTGCACAAAAGTATTTGTGAGTAAGAGATACTGATGCCGTTGGTCGTGGAGGAAGTTGGTGAGGCCGGCGTTCTCAATCAATAAATAGAAATCATCATAAATCCCGGCTCTCCTCAAGAAGTCATCGGAGGGCAATTCACACGGCCGGACCTCCGCGGTGCGAGGCAAATTAAATTTGGGCTTCTCCTCTTCTTCCTTTTGTTTTTCCTTAGAGCTTCGGCTCGAAGAGCCCCTCAAGAGTCTCTTCATTATTTCTGAAACAATCTGAAATTTTTAGTAACCTCAAATAAAAGTGAACCAACTTCAATAAAATTGATAGTAACAAGTCCCACAAGTGCCTAGGGCCTATATCAAGCATTAGAACTACTTGGAACCATATAAATTTCACATGCAAGCTCAAGAACATGGTCACCTATGCAGCACAAATTTGCAATGAATAAAGCACTAGAACAAAAACTAATTGGACCAATGGAGGAGTCACATACCAAGGAACAATCTCCCCAAGCAGTTTTGCGAAAGGTGCTTTGAGCAAGGAGATTGAAAATCACAGCAACGGGCGCTGGAACTCGTGCTTGAGTTGGTTTTTTGTGTTTGTGTGAGGCAGGGGAAGAAGATGGGTGCAGGAATAAGTGGAGGAGGGCCACCGTGGGCCCACGAGGCAGGGGGCGTGCCCAGGGGGGTAGGGCGCGCCCTCCACCCTCGTGGCCAGGTGGCAGCTCCCCCCGTGGTAATTTTTGCACAGTAAATTCTCAAATATTCCCGAAAAATCATATTAAATTTGCATGGCATTCTGAGGACTTTTATTTCGGGATATTTTTATATTGCACGGATAAGTCAGGAGACAGACACGAAAATATTATTTTACTTTATTTCTACTAAATAACAAAAAATATAAAGAGGGTACAGAAGGTTGTGCTTCTAGTTTCATCCATCTCGTGATCATCAAAATGAACCCACTAACAAGGTTGATCAAGTCTTGTTAACAAACTCATTCCGAATAATCCCGGAACCGGAGAAATTTCGAATAACACTAAGTTACCTCAATGGGGATATGAAAATCCCCAACAATAAGAATATCATACTTTTTCTTGACAGTAGGGAGAGGAAATTCAAAACCTCCAAATATAATCGATGGAACTTTTCAAATAGAGTTGATACTATAAACTTGAGGTTGTTTCCTCGGAAAATGTACCGTGTGCTCATTGCCATTAACATGAAAAGTGACATTGCCTTTGGTGCAATCTATAACAGCCCCTGCAGTATTAAGGAAAGGTCTTCCAAGAATAATAGACATACTATCATCCTCGGGAATATCAAGAATAACAAAGTCCGTTAAAATGGTGACGTTTGCAACCACAACAGGCACATCCTCACAAATACTGACAGGTATAGCAATTGATTTATCAGCCATTTGCAAAGATATTTCAGTACGTGTCAACTTATTCAAGTCAAGTCTACGGTATAAAGATAGAGGCATGACACTAACACCGGGTCCAAGATCACATAAAGCAGTTTTAACATAACTTCTTTTAATGGAGCATGGTATAGTAGGCACTCCGGGAAGTCCAAGTTTCTTTGGTATTCAACCCTTAAAAGTATAATTAGCAAGCACGGTGGAAATTTCAGCTTCAGGTATCTTTCTTTTATTAGTAATAATATCCTTCATATACTTAGCATAAGGATTTGTTTTGAGCACATCAGTTAATCGCATACACAAAAATATAGGTCTAATCATTTCAGCAAAGCGCTTAAAATCCTCATCATCCTTTTTCTTGGATGGTTTCTGTCGTGGAATTAACACGTCAGATGTCCTCATGAAAGGACTTAGTCGTGGAGCCATCGCAACGGGTTAGCTTGAAGGGGTTAAACCGGAAAAGGGACATGGGAGTTTATACTAGTTTGGCCCCTTCGATGAAGGTAAAAGCCTATGTCTAGTTGTGATGGGATTGATTGGGTTTCGATGACCAGGGAGCGAAATACGCTTGCCTGAGTCTCGAGTTGTTGTCTGTTCTCCCTAAACTACCGCCGGGTCGTCCCTTTATATACACAGGTTGACGCCCGGCCGGTCTACAGAGCCCCGAGGCCGACTCATACAAAGTGTCCTTTCCTAACTTATATTACAAGTTTACATAGTCATGGTGGTTTACCACTATGGGCCCTAATCCGCCTTTTGGCTGCGGGCTTCTAAGCTTCATTAGTAAAACGCCATCTTCTGGATCTTCATGGCTTCAGCATAGTCGAGGGTGAACCGGGCCCTCCTGGCCGGTTTACACTCAGTAGGTATATCCTCAACATTAGGCCCCAGATTGATTTGAATTTGTTCATGTCAATCTTCAATACTTCAAAGATATCTTGTAGGCGTCTTCTTGTATTTTCGTAAACCGCCATATTGTCTTCTCCTGTAAATTTGTGAACCGCCGTGACGTCATCTTCTGAACACAGCAACGGTCCATCATGACATCATCTCTGTATAAAAAGATTAAAAAGATTCCCTTCACTTAATGGTTATCCCGAAAATCGAGGCGACAGGCGCACCCATTCAGCCGTTTCAGGTTCCTTGATTCTTGCGCCTGCCGTTTTACTCCTCTATAAATAAGGCCCGAGGGCCCTTCTCTCCTTTCCCCTTCTGTGCCTTCTTCTTCCTCGCGACGCCCAAGCTCTGAAGCTCCGCCGCCGTCCGCGACCCTTGAGAACTGCATCGATAAAGGCTGCTGCATCAACCTGAAACGGACCAGAAACTCGTCGCACCCCTCCGCAGCAAATCTGCAGTGGTAAGTTTCCTCTTTCCTTCATCTTTAGATCTGTGTTTAGGGTTTGCGAGCTCCTCTGTACAGTTCTTCATTCTTCTTCTTCGTCCTTCCTTCGGCCGCGGTAGTTTTGATCCAATAGCAGTGTAGATCTCATGCGGTAGTTGCTCCGCATCCGTTTTTAATGCTAGAAGATCGTCCTTTTTCTTCTATAGAATACACGACCTTCCCTGTCTGCTTAGCGCCTTTAGAGATCACAGAAAAAATTGCTTTACGGATGTGCGGTAGATCCAAATAATTTTGATCATTGCGTGAAACTTGTTTCTGTCAACACTTAGTAGAAATTTTCAATCCCGGCCCTTCTGCCTATGGGCGATTTAACCTTTTGATAGCCAATCCGCCATATATCATTAGCCCTCTCTTAAACCGCCAACTGAACCTTGCATAGTATTTTCCTCCGATTTAACACTGAGTTGTACACCTTAAACCGTAGATTGTAAAACGACATTTGTTTTTTTCCTTTCAGTTCCCCCCTTCCGGAATGACGAAACAATTCACTGCTTGCAATTGGGTTCCATCTCGGATCATGGAAACACAAATCAACGGTTATGTTACCACTGGTGCTTTAGCCTCAAAAAGGGTTCTCCACTGGCGAGTTCCGGAATCGGAATGTCCACCTGAACCTCAAGAAGGAGAGGTGATTGTTTTTATGCAACACTTAGACCGGGGATTCAGTCCGCCCGGATCAAAAATTTTCCGGGATGTCCTCGCAAGCTTCCAACTCCATCCGCAAGATATTGGTCCAAACTCTGTGTCCAATATATGCAACTTTCAAGTTTTCTGCGAAGTTTATCTTCAAGAAGAGCCAACCGTGGAGCTGTTCCGGGACTTCTTTCATCTGAACCGCCACACAGAATTCTCAGATGGTCCCAACACAGAGCTTGGCGGCATTTCAATTCAAAAAAGGAAAGAAGTTGACTTCCCTCATGCAAAACATCATATCCATCCTAAAGGTTGGAATCAGACCTGGTTTTACTGCCGGAACACTGCCCCTGATGGAGAAAATCCTTTGCCGGGTTATCGCCCTCACCGGCTTGGCAACGACCACCCATTACCTTCACGCTTGACCGCCGCAGAACGGAAGAATTTTGCACCTCAACTCGCCAAGCTCCGGGCTCTGATGGCCAATGGTTTAACTGGCATTGATCTTGTCCGCTGCTGGGTTTCTTGGGGCATTTTACCTTTAAGCCGCCGCCCCGGATTGATGCATGAATATGCAGGTGATGTCAAGGACCCTCAACGATATCACGAAATAGTAATGACCGATCTTGAAGTTACTGAATCGGTGAAGAAAATGCTTGATGAACCGATCTCCGCATGCAGCCAAACCGGGTTGGCTCCGTTTTGCGTCTCCAATAAACCGCCAGCGGTAAAGTTCATCTAAATACTTTACTGATTTGCTTCCGTATTGACTGTATACTAATCTTTCCTTGTCTTAATTTTAGGCTAACAACTCCTTTTGGAAACGGACTAAACCGGCCCGGGCTCCTCGTGCAAAGACCAAGGCCACCAAGAAAGCTGGCAAGAATAAAACCACCGAGTCTTCTGATCCGCCAGAAGATGAAGAATCAAACGCTGAGGTAGAACTTGACTCACTTGGTTCCTTTTTCGTTCATCTTATTGACAATGACTATTCCCAGGATGATGCTGAGGCCAGCCATGCAGAACATGTTGAGGTAATCCTTCTTTCTTCCGATTCAGATCTTGTACCGGTTCAAAGAATTCGCCGCACAGTCCGGAAAGTAAAACAATCTCACCCCCTTGCTCATTTGGATCCAAAATTTTCTTTGAAGACACAGCAAGTTGAAGAACGTCGCACAACCCGGCATAGCGGTCAACAAATCACGTCATCCGGTTTAGCTGATACGCCAACTCGGAAACGTCGTCCAGAGGTGACTTGTTCTCCTGAAAAATGTTATCCTTTGAAAGGTTTCTTCCGATGCCCTCTCAATCCGTCTGACCCGAATTACCAGGCTTCTTCCAACTCGTCTGGCGGTTCTTCAACCACTCAGCTGCCTCCTCTCAAAGTCGTTGCTGGCTAAGTATATTACTCCTTAATTTGTTTCTTTTATTTGTCGATTTACCATATTCTAACATTTGATGTTATAGTGCCAAGGCTCGATTAAGTAAGAAAGCCAAGACCAGCGACCCTACTGTTGATGTTGATCCGGAGAAGACTCCAGAGCATCATGGCGAAGACCCTGATGTTGCTATAGACAACTCTGCTGGGCAAAACCAAGATGCTGATGCTAACCCGCCAGAGGTTGAACCGAATGTAGAGGTTGATACTTCACATCCTCCTGCTCCTCCAAGTCCAACAGTGGAACAGCGGGGCTCAACTGCTGATCCGCCAAGCCCGGTTAACAAACCGCCAAGCCCTGCTACCAAGGTGCCAAGCCCTGTTAAGAATGTCAACTCATCCAGTCCGGCCAAAGATGATGACGTTGTTGTTACTGGCACTGCATATACCGCCCCTGGTAATCCGGTTGCTCTATCAAAGCACACCGCCAAGGATGAATTTGCTGCTATGAGCAAGGGGAAGGGGAAGACTGATTTGTCAGCTTATGTCGATCTCTCTGCTCAAGACCTTCACTCCGGCTTCTTGAACCGGCTTTACACAAGCCGTGATTATGAAGCCGGTTTAGTAAATCTGATGAAGGAGCGCTATGAGGTAAACAGTTTTGCTCTTTGCTCTGTACTTTCATTGCCTTGTAGCCCCCAAGGGCCGGTTTGTCTTTAGAAAGTCAAATCGGGACTTTGTATATTCCATACTGTACTTTATGAAATTTCCTTGTGTATTTATGATTAAACACACATTAGCCCCCAAGTGCCATGATTAAAACTTGTATTAATCCTTGGGACTTCAATAATCAGCAGAAAAATGATCCGCATTAGCCCCCAAGTGCCAAGTGTATAACTGGTTATATGCTTGGGACTTTAACAAAGATATTGACATGCTCTCTTACTGTTGCAGAGTGAGATAAACCAACAAGTCTCGCAAATTGCTGACCTTCAGGAAAATCTGAAATCCCAACAAGCAGAAACCACCAAGGCCAAGGATGAGTTGAAAACCGCCTTAACCACCATGGAGCAGCTCAAAGAATGGTTCAAGTCTGAACAGGCCAACTGGGATACCGAAAAGGCTGGATTGCTGAAGCGGGCGGAAAACACTGAGTCAGCTCTTAAACCAGTGACGGAAGAGCTTACTGGATTAAAGCGCCAAGTCAATGCCATGACCTCTGCAATATTCGGTAAGCATTGTTTACCAAGGCTATATGAATACTCCGCTTTGAAATTTCCTCCGGTTTAACATGAACTTCTTAAACCGCTAGAGGTAGTCGCATTGCTCATCTGGGTTCTGATATGCGGAAGAAACTCAAGGCCGCGTATACGCTGATTGAACAGCTGTATACCGGCATGCAACGAGTTATCTGCGCCACTTCTTATGACAATGTGGCTCCAACACTGATCAAGGACACGGTGGACCGGCTACCTATGACACCAGTGCAGATAGAAGAGTTGAAGCGATCCGCTGCCCGGGCTGGAACTTTACGAGCACTGACTCGAGCCAAGGCATGGATAGCTGATCTCGATCCGGCTAATATAGCCAAGGGCTTCCCCAGTGCACAAGAAAACGGCGAAGTATTTGACAACGACGCCCTCAAACGGGTAACAAGGGAGATGCGTCCTCTGGCGAGTCAGTTGGCAGAAGAGGCTAACCTGACGGTTCACCGGTCCTTCTATGACGCAAACAACAAACGGGTTGAAGCTGTCTTTCCTGAAGTGCAGAACCTTATTCCACCAATCCGTAAGCAGACTTACGCCCCTGATGTTGATCCGGCTGAGCTTATAAGTGAAGAGGTTGTCTTTCAGGCTTTAACCCGGATTGACTGGACCACCAATGACTTCCAGCCATTGGATGGGGAAGAGGAGGCTGAACCGACGCCAGATGACCCATCTACTTCACATCAACCCGGTGATGAAGCTTAATCCGTCAATTTGGTTGATTTGTTAGAAACTATCCGTTGTGAAACAATTCCATATTTTGGGCCTCTGTGCCTTGTAATAGGGTAGCAAAAACTATTTTGATCTGCTGCCATCGTGCAGGAGGAGATACTTTATGTGATCCGCCATGTCAATGTCAATTTTGGTTCAGGTATCATAATATGAAACTCCTGTGTGTGCATAAAAAAGAAAAGGGTCCTAGCGGTTTACCACCGGACGGGTCATAATGCCCAAGAAAAGGCCTGATTGATAATCAAACCGTAAAAATGTGAAATGATTCATACCTGTGATGTAATGTCCCTGTTTAGTTGGCTGATCAACTTTCATTGTAATAAGGGTGACAACCCAAATATGAAATTCTTGTATAACTCCATCATGTACTGATGTCGTATAGTAAGCCATAGCGGGTGATGATGCACACCAGATGACCAAAGCCAGGCCGGGTTAACAAACTCCGGTTTAAGAATAAGGTCTGTCAACGTGTAGTTGCAAACCAAGCCGGTTTAAAGAATACCGGGCTAATAAGATGACTGACCAGGCCAAGAAAATTGGTTTAACATAAAATTTAACAAAACGCAAATAAAACCGTGTAGTCGAGGCTTTTTGAGGGCTGCCAGGCCCAAATTCGAGGCTTTTTGTGGGCTGCCAGGCCGCTGAGTTGAACCATTTAACAAAGCCTTTTAAGATGGACCTCCAACTAACCAATCACCATTTTAACTTTGACAAGTGCAGGGTCTCAATGAGAGTAACTATCAAACGTTCGGAGGGCCGTGCCAGGATGACCTGGATAGGAGTGTCTTACTTGATGAAGGCAGGTTAACCCGGGGTTTTAGGTAAATATACCAGGCTTCCAAGCCGTGGGTCGATACCCAGCTACAAGGGTCCATTCAAACTCCTTGGTATTTGACACAAGGAGCCCCCAAGTAACGTGATGAGCTGTGCTCATTGGGTGCCTATGTTTGAGTTGTGCATAGCATCCAGACTCTCTTTGGCCCCTTGGGTGTGAAGCTCCCAAGCTTTGTGGCGTGATAGCCGGTTTAACAAGTAGTACTCCGCTTTGTCAGCTAGGATATTTGAGAAAAAACAGTAGAAGCCCCGCTTAGAGCAAGGATGCTGATTTATTTATTGATCATAATATATACATTGTCGAAATATGTACATAAGAAGAGTCTATGGCTCAAGTGTAATAAGGCTAGAGGAGAGCTATGTTCCACGACCGTCGGGTTTCCTCCTCAGAGTTGCGTGAGTTGTCTCGAACGTCAATGAGGTAGTATGATCCGTTGTGCAGATTCTTGCTGACCAAAAAGGGTCCTTCCCAAGGCGGGGATAACTTGTGCATGTTGGTCTGATCCTGGATGAGCCGGAGCACCAAGTCACCTTCTTGAAAGGTTCTTGTCCTAACCCGGCGGCTGTGATAACGCCGTAGGTCTTGTTGATAAACCACCGATCGAGCCAAAGCCATATCCCGTTTCTCATCTAACAGGTCCAGTGCCTCTTGGCGAGCTTGCTTGTTGTCCGCTTCAACATAATTAGCAACCCGGGGCGAGTCATGATGTATATCACTTGGGAGAACTGCCTCTGCCCCGTATACCATAAAGAATGGGCGTGTAACCTGTTGATCGATTGGGGGTGGTGTTGATACTCCACAACACAGAAGGTAATTCTTCCACCCAACAACCCGGCGTCTCCTTCAAGGGAATCATGAGCCGGGGTTTAAGACCCTTTAAAATTTCTTGATTAGCTCGCTTTGCTTGACCATTGGATTGAGGGTGCGCCATAGATGCTAGGTCAAGCCGGATGTGCTCTCTCTGACAGAAATCCTCCATCTCACCTTTGGAAAGGTTGGTACCATTATCCGTGATGATACTGTGTGGAAAGCCAAAACGGAAGATAATCTTTTTAAGAAATTGAACCGTCGTAGCTGCATCACACTTGCTAACAGGCTCCGCTTCAATCCACTTGGTGAATATATCAACTGCCACCAACAGGTGGGTCTTCTTGTCCTAGGAACGTTTAAAGGGTCCCACAATATCAAGCCGCCAAGTAGCAAAAGGCCAAGTGATAGGAATCGTCCGTAGTTCCTGAGCCGGAACATGAGCTCTGCGTGAATTTTTTTGACAAGCATCACATCGCTTTACCAGATCCTCCGCATCAGCATGAGTTGTCAACCAGTAAAACCCATGACAAAAAGCTATTGCAACCAGGGACTTTGAACCGGCATGATGACCACAATCCCCTTCATGGATTTCCCATAGGATCTCTTGGCCTTCTTCCAGAGAAACACAACGCTAAAATAGGCCTGAAACGCTACAGCGGTGTAACTCGCCATTGTGAATAACCATGGACTTGGATCGCCAGACTATCTGTCGGGCCAGAACTTTATCATTTGGTAGTTCGCCCTGGCTCATATACGCCAGATATGGAACCGTCCAATCCGGTACAACGTGTAAAGCAGCCACCAACTAAGCCTCCGGATCAGGAACAGCCAAATCCTCTTCTGTAGGCAACTTAACAGACGGGTTATGCAAGATATCTAAAAATGTGTTAGGAGGTACTGGTTTACGCCGAGATCCAAGCCGGCTCAAAGCGTCTGCTGCTTCGTTTTTGCGCCGATCGATATGCTCAACCTGATACCCTTTGAAATGACCCGCCACAATATCCACCTCACGCCTGTAAGCCGCCATGAGTGGATCCTTAGAATCCCAAGTACTAGAAACTTGCTGAGCCACCAGATCAGAATCTCCGAAACAACAAACTCGACTTAAGTTCATCTCTTTGGCCACACGGAGACCATGGAGTAAAGCTTCATATTCAGCTGCATTGTTAGTACAAGGAAACATCAAGCGGAGGTCGGAGCAAATTTTATCACCTCGAGGGGAAGTAAGGACAACTCCAGCCCTCGAGCCTTCCAACTGCCTGGATCCATCAAAATGAATAGTCCAGTACATATCATCCGGTTTATCTTCCGGTGCTTGCAACTCGGTCCAGTCATTGGTAAAATCCACAAGAGCCTGAGACTTGATGGTTGTTCAAGGTACATATTTTAAACCGTGTGGACCAAGCTCGATTGCCCACTTTGCAACCCGGCCAGTTGCTTCCCTGTTTTGAATTATATCGCCCAAAGGAGCAGAACTAACCACTATGATTGGATGGCCTTGAAAATATTGCTTGAGTTTTCGACTGGCCATAAAAACCCCATACACCAACTTCTGCCAATGTGGATAGCGTTGTTTTGACTCAATCAGGACTTCACTGATGTAGTATACAGGTCGTTGAACCGGATATTCCTTCCCAGCTTCTTGACGCTCAACCACAATTGCCACAATGACCGCTCGGGCATTGGCAACCACATATAATAGCAAAGGCTCATGATCAACTGGGGCAGCAAGAACCGGCGGTTCAACCAACTGCCGCTTTAGCTCCTCAAAAGCCACATTGGCTGCGTCACTCCAGACGAAATCATCCGTCTTTTTCAACATCTGATACAAAGGAATTGCCTTCTCTCCCAAACGACTGATAAACTGGCTAAGGGCTGCAATCCGACCTGCGAGATGCTGAACATCATTGATATACTTCGGTTTAGCCAGGGATGTGATTGCCTTAATTTTTTCTGGGTTAGCCTCAATGCCCCTGTTGGATACAAGAAACCCGAGAAGCTTGCCTGCCGGAACACCAAAAACACATTTATCCAGATTAAGCATCATCTTGTAAACCCGAAGATTGTCAAACGTCTCCTTGAGGTCATCTATCAGTGTTTCTTTCTTCCTGGATTTTACCACCATGTCATCCACATAGGCATGAACATTACGCCCAATCTGCGTGTGAAGACAATTTTGCACACAACGCTGATAAGTTGCCTGAGTACTCTTGAGCCCAAAGGGCATAGAAACATAGCAGAAGGCTCCAAAAGGAGTGATGAAGGCTGTCTTCTCCTGGTCCTTAACTGCCATCTTGATCTGATGATATCCTGAATAAGCATCCAAAAAACTCAGGCGCACACAACCCGCCGTCGCATCAATGATTTGATTAATACGCGGGAGAGCAAAGGGATCGGCCGGGCAAGCCTTATTCAAGTCTGTGTAGTCCACACACATACGCCAAGTGCCGTTTTTCTTAAGAACCAGCACCGGATTAGCCAACCATTCAGGATGAAACACTTCGACGATAAACCCAGCAGCCAACAGCCGGGCTACCTCTTCACCAATTGCCTTGCGTCTTTCTTCATTAAAGCGACGAAGAAATTGCTTGACCAGTTTAAACTTCGGATCAATATTAAGAGTGTGCTCAGCGAGTTCGCTCGGTACACCTGGCATGTCAGAAGGCTTCCATGCAAAAATGTCCCGGTTCTCACGGATGAACTCGATGAGCGCGCTTTCCTATTTTGGATCCAGATTGGTGCTGATGCTGAACTGCTTGGATGAATCGCCAGGTACGAAGTCAACAAGCTTAGTCTTGTCTGCCAGTTTGAAATGCAGGGTTGGGTCATGCTCAGTGGTGGGCTTCTTCAGAGGGGTCATATCTGCCGGATCAACATTCTCCTTATAAAACTTTAGCTCCTCTGTAGCACAAACCGCCTCAGCATAAGCCGCATCACCTTCCTCGCAATCCAACACGATTTTTCGACTTCCATGAACCGTGATAGTCCCTTTATGACCCGGCATCTTGAGCTGCAAATAAATATAACAAGGCCTTGCCATGAATTTTGCATAAGCCGGCCGCCCAAACAGCGCATGATACGGGCTCTGGATTCTCACTACCTGAAAGGTCAATGTCTCACACCTAGAGTCATGCTCATCACCAAACACAACTTCCAAAGCCATCTTACCTACGGGGTACGCCGATTTACCTGGTACCACACCATGAAAAACAGTGTTGGACGGTTTAAGATTCTTATCTGTCAACCCCATGCGACGGAATGTCTCATAATATAGAATATTGATACTGCTTCCTCCATGCATGAGTAATTTGGTGAACTTATAACCTCCCACCTGAGGCGCCACCACTAGAGCTAGTTGACCCGGATTGTCAACCCGGGGTGGATGATCCTCCCTACTCCACACAATAGGTTGTTCCGACCACCGCAGATAACGTGGAACTGCCGGTTCAATAGCATTGACTGCCCTCTTGTGAAGCTTCTGATCACGCTTGCACAGACTAGTGGTGAACACATGATATTGCCCACCATTCAACTGCTTTGGGTGACTCTGGTAACCCGACTGCTGCTGATTCCCTTGATTATTCTGCTGGTTATTACCACCTTGGTTGTTCTGGTTGCCATGATTATTCTGAAACCCAGAGTTTGAACCGCCGCCACCATGGAAACCTGGACCTGAACCGCCCGATGGACCCTGATCATACCGGAAAAGATCAGAGTTTTTGAATTCCTTCAAAATGTTACAATCCTTCCAAAGATGCATTGCAGGAGCCTCCTTGGTCCCATGCTTTGGACAGGGCTGATTCAACAAACGCTCCAGATTCATCGCCCCGCCATGCTAGGGCGGTTTACCTTTTCAGTGCTGCACATTAGCGTTAGCCACAAAATCTGAATCCGCTTTACGCTTACCATTATTCCCATGGCCTCCTTGGTTGTGCTGCTGTCCTTTGCATCGCCATTCTTCTTTCCCTTCTCCGATTTCTCATTATCAGAATCGGGATCCTTGGTATTATCAGAATCGGCATACTTTACCAAGGCTGCCATGAGGGTTCCCATGTCGTTGCAGTGGTGCTTGAGCCGTCCCAACTTCATCTTCAGTGATTTAAACCGGCAATTGCGCTCCAGTGTGATAATCGCTTGACCAGCGTTAATCCAGTCGGACGAGTGCAACACTTCTGAAACCCGGCGTACCCAATGAGTTGTGGACTCGTTCTCTCCCTGAACACAAGCATCCAGATCCACAATGGACATGGGCTGTTTGCACGTGTCTTTGAAATTGGCTATAAACCGAGCCT
Organism: Triticum dicoccoides; assembly: GCF_002162155.2. Taxonomy (NCBI): domain Eukaryota; kingdom Viridiplantae; phylum Streptophyta; class Magnoliopsida; order Poales; family Poaceae; genus Triticum; species Triticum dicoccoides. The sequence goes on from NC_041381.1 coordinate 89,077,628, forward strand.
TCAACTGATCCCATCACTCGATGGAATTAGCTGGTAGATTTTTCAACTAAGTACGGACTGTTCCCTCCAACATCATCGTGAAGTACTTTGCACAAGCTGCTTCATCTACATCCAGCATCTCCATTGCCATCTCATAACTCTCGACCCACGCCTCAGGTGGCTGATCCGCCGTGTAATTAGGCACTTTGTGTGGACCCTTGAAATCTTTGGGCAGACGCACATTACGGAGAGCCGGAATAAGGCACGACACTCCCCAGGAACTGAAGGCAAGCCCGGTGCCTCGGTCAACTGACGCTGCTGGCTGAACTGGGGCGGGTTGATAATGACCCAAAGCGGCATCCCTTTGTGCCCTGCCATGATCCACCACATCTTGAGCATTGCGATGCCGCGCGCTGCTAGACACCTCCGGTTCATCCATACGCCCGCTATAACTTGGGCTCGGACGAGGGGTTGAATGAATTCTATCCCGGCTATATTAATAAGCCTGCTACTGCACCACGGCGGTTTCAAGAAGGTCTCTCGCCCGCCGCATCTCAACTGTTGCTATTGAATCACCCTCCATCGGAATGGCTGCCAGGCGTGAGGCTGCGGCAATCATGTTATCCAGAGGGCTCAAGAAGTGACCCGGTGGTGTAGACGCGTATTGCGGCGGGTTATCTGTTCGTCGGGGTGGCTCCGTCATCCGTAGTTGATCCGGAGCTGTCCTAGGCGCCTCAGTCCGGTTTGCAGCTGCCGGATTGCTCGGCCCAGCGCCTGGCGTCTGAAAGAGATTTAACCCTTCGTAAACCGGTGGCAGACGTGACCGGTACTTCCTTCGCATTACATCCTCTGATGTGGTCTGATCCAGAATGAGCTGGTAATTCTGTGTGTGTATCCGCTGTGATTGGGCATCCAAAGCGGCCCATTCTTCAGCCATCCTAGTATCCTCAGCTGCCAGGTCCTCCTTAGCCTGTGCTATTTGGTCCTTCAGTTTTGCAACGTCCGTGTTGTGCTAATCCCGCGTCTCCGGGGTGACTGTTGTGGTTAACAAGGTCACCCAGGCGTCCATCAAACCGGAGAGGACTTGCGTCGGACGGCTGCGCCGGGACTCTTGCCGCGGCTGCTGATCCGGTATTCATCGCTGCGGTAGATGAAGACTGCAACGTGGGCTGTGTTCCGGCCATGTAAACAGCAACCCGACTTGGTTGTTCAAGGAGGTCCGGAATACTGTTGCCATCGGAATATCCTTCGAACACACCGCTATGAATCTGGTACAAGGACACAGTTTCGCCAATGGATGACTCGCCGTCGGAGTATACGGCTGTCTCGCCTTCAGACACCGGTTCAGATCCGGTCCCATGGACACATCCTACGAACGCACGCTTCACGGCGGGCTTAACCCGGGCTGGACTCACACGCTGAGCCGTCTCGACGAGGTCGGTGCAGATGTCCGGCTCAGGGCCCGGTTCACCGATCTTGCGGATGAACACATGAATTCCGCCGAAGGGAACCCGGTACCCGTACTCGATCGAGCCGGCCTCGGGGCCCCATCCTTCGTCGTCGATATAGAGCTTGCCGCGACGACTTTTGGTCATCCGGCTGATCACGTACCCCTTAAGTCCTTCAGAGCAGCCCTTTAAGAACTCGACACCATCGTACGATAGCCCCACGGTGGGCGCCAACTGTCGTGGAATTAACACGTCAGATGTCCTCATGAAAGGACTTAGTCGTGGAGCCATCGCAACGGGTTAGCTTGAAGGGGTTAAACCGGACAAGGGACATGGGAGTTTATACTAGTTCGGCCCCTTCGATGAAGGTAAAAGCCTATGTCTAGTTGTGATGGGACTGATTGGGTTTCGATGACCAGGGAGCGAAATACGCTTGCCTGAGTCTCGAGTTGTTGTTTGTTGTACCTGAACCGTCGTCGGGTCGTCCCTTTATATACACAGGTTGACGCCCGGCCGGTCTACAGAGCCCCGAGGCCGACTCATACAAAGTGTTCGGCTCGGTCTCTCCTTTCCTAACTTATATTACAAGTTTACATAGTCATGGCGGTTTACCACTATGGGCCCTAATCCGCCTTTGGGCTGCAGGCTTCTAAGCTTCATTAGTAAAACGCCATCTTCTGGATCTTCATGGGCTTCAGCATAGTCGAGGGTGAACCGGGCCCTCCTGGCCGGTTTACACTCAGTAGCTATATCCTCAACAGTTTCGGAGGAAAAGGCATGGGTTACTGAACCCATGGTTCCCTTTCTTTACCATGTTTCCTAGCAACAAAATCTCTTTTATCATAACGTTGATTCTTTGATTGTGGGTTATCAAGATCAACAGCCGGTTCAACTTCTACATCATTATCATTACTAGGTTGAGCATCAACATGAACGTTACCATTAACATTATCACTAGGTTCATGTTCATCACCTGATTGTGTTTCAGCATCATAAACAGAGATATCATTTGAATTCTCAGGTGGTTCAGCAATAGGTTCACTAGAAGTTTGCAAAGTTCTATCATTTTTCTTATTCTTCCTCTTAGAAGAACTAGGTACATCAATATTGTTCCTCTGAGAATCTTGCTCGATTCTCTTAGGGTGGCCTTTAGGATACAAAGGTTCCTGAGTCATTCTACCAGTTCTAGTAGCCACTCTAACGGCATAATCGTTTTTCTTACTATTCATTTCATCAAGCGCTTCTTTCTGAGCTTTAAGTACTTGTTCTACTTGAGTGGTAACCATAGAAGCATGTCTGCTAAGAAGTTTAAGTTCACCCCTAATATCAGCCATATAATCACCCAAGCGTTTAATCACAAAGGCATCCTGTTTTAATTGTCTACCAAAATAAGCATTAAAGTCATCTTTCTTAAACATAAAGTCGTCAAACTCACCCAAGCATTGACTAGCAATTTTAGTAGGAGGGACTTCAGCTTTATCATATCTATAGAGAGAATTTACCTTTACTACCTGTGTCGGGATATCGGGAGGTTCTTCATTAAATAAGTAATTGAGATCATATACTTCTTCAACAGGCGGTTGATACGTCTCCAACGTATCTATAATTTTTGATTGCTCCATGCTACTTTATCTACTGTTTTGGACTATATTGGGCTTTATTTTCCACTTTTATATTATTTTTGGGACTAACCTATTAACCGGAGGCCCAACCCAGAATTGTTGTTTTTTGCCTATTTCAGTGTTTCGAAGAAACGAAATATCAAACGGAGTCCAAACGGAATGAAACCTTCGGGAACGTGATCTTCTCACCGAACATGATCCAGGAGACTTGGACCCTACTCCAAGAAGCTTCCGAGGAGGTCACGAGGGTGGAGGGCGCGCCCCCCTGGGCGCACCCCCTACCTCGTGGGCCCCTCAGAGCTCCACCGACGTACTCCTTCCTCCTATATATACCTACGTATCCCCAATAGACCAGATACGGAGCCAAAAACCTAATTCCACCGCCGCAACCTTCTGTATCCACGAGATCCCATCTTGGGGCCTGTTCCGGAGCTCCGCCGGAGGGGGCATCCACCACGGAGGGCTTCTACATCATCACCATAGCCCCTCCGATGAAGTGTGAGTAGTTTACTTCAGACCTTCGGGTCCATAGCTAGTAGCTAGATGGCTTCTTCTCTCTTTTTGGATCTCAATACAATGTTCTCCCCCTCTCTTGCGGAGATCTATTCGATGTAATCTTCTTTTTGCGGTGTGTTTGTTGAGATCGATGAATTGTGGGTTTATGATCCAACTTATCTATGGAAAATATTTGAATCTTCTCTGAATTCTTTTATGTATGATTGAGTTATCTTCGAATTATCTGTTTGGTTTGGCCAACTATATTGGTAGTTCTTGCAATGGGAGAAGTGCATGGCTTTGGGTTCAATCTTGCGGTGTCCTTACTCAGTGACAGAAAGAGTTGCAAGGCACGTATTGTATTGTTGCCATCGAGGATAACAAGATGGGGTTTTTATCATATTTCATGAATTTATCCCTCTACATCATGTGATCTTGCTTAAAGTGTTACTCTGTTTTTAACTTAATACTCTAGATGCATGCTGGATAGCGGTCGATGAGTGGAGTAGTAGTAGTAGATGCAGAATCGTTTCGATCTACTTGTCACGGACGTGATGCCTATATACATGATCATTGCCTAGATATACTCATAACTATGCTCAATTCTGTCAATTGCTCAACAGTAATTTGTTCGCCCACCGTAGAATACTTATGCTCTTGAGAGAAGCCACTAGTGAAACCTATGGCCCCCGAGTCTATTCTCATCATATCAATCTATATCACTTTATTTACTTGCTTTGTTTTTACTTTGCCTTTACTTTTTACTTTGCATCTTTATACCAAAAATACCAAAAATATTATCTCTATTAGATCTCACTCTCGTAAGTGACCGTGAAGAGATTGACAACCCCTAAGCGTTGGTTGCGAGTTGCTATCGTGTTGTGCAGGTACGAGGGACTTGCGCGTGACCTCCTACTGGATTGATACCTTGGTTCTCAAAAACTGAGGGAAATACTTACGCTACTGTGCTGCATCATCCTCTCCTCTTCGGGGAAAACCAACGCAAGCTCGAGACGTAGCAAGAAGAATTTCTGGCGCCGTTGTCGGGGAGGCTTGCGCAAAAGTCAACATACCAAGTACCCATCACAATCCCTATCTCTCGGATTACATTATTTGCCATTTGCCTCTCGTTTTCCTCTCCCCACTTCACCCTTGCCATTTTATTCGCCCTTCTTCCACTCAATCTTATGTTTTCTTGTACCTTCTTTTTGCTTGCATCTTCGCTCGCTAAAAGTCCATGGATCTTGATCCGCTTGCCAATCTTTAAGGGATCCAATTATGATGAACCAATTCCTAGTAATTTGGATGCACTAGATTATCTTTATAAGGTTTTGCCTGAAATCCGTGAAGTGACTCACGATAGATCTTTGAATAAAAAGCATGATTGGAATGATTTTATTATAAAATCTTTTGTTGTCAATTGTGCTAATAAGATGCAAAACCCTAAGCTTGGGGATGCTAGTTTTGCTATGTCCTCTACTTGTTGCAATGATCATGATTGGGGTGATTCTTCTTTTGATCTTGAAAATTTATTTAATCCCCATGATGAATATGAGATTGATAATAGTGTTTGCAATAATATTGAAGGTGGGTTTGGAAGAGTGTCAACTTTAGATCCCACATATTTGGATAATGTTCAATCTTATGAAGTTTTTGATAAAAGTGGGTTTGGAGAGGTCATGACTTTAGTTAATGTTAATCCCACTATTTTGGAAGAGTGTCAACTTTGCATACATGTGGATCGTGTTAAGAATACGTTTTGTGATAGCTATATTGTTGAATTTGCTTATGATCCTACATGTAATTATTATGAGAGAGGAAAATATGGTTGTAGAAGTTTTCATGTTACTAAATTACCTCTCTTCATGTTGAGATTGCTACCATCTCTTTGTTCTTCCTTGCATATGCTAGTTTTTGCTTGCCTTGATAATTTGTTTGCTTACAAGATGCCTATGCATAGGAAGTATGCTAGACTTAAGTGTGTTTGTCACATGTTTTATGATGCTCTCTTTGTGCTTCAATTCCTATCTTTCATGTGAGCATCATCATAGTCTCAATGCCTAGCTAGGGGCGTTAAACGATAGCGCTTGTTGGGAGGCAACCCAATTTTATTTTGTGTTTTTTGTTTTTTCTTCTGTTTAGCAATAAATAATCCATCTACCTTCTGTTTGGATGTGGTTTTTTGTTTTAATTAGTGTTTGTGCCAAGTAGGACCTATAGGATAACCTACGATGATAGTTGATTTGATTCTGCTGAAAAACAGAAACTTTAGCGCTCACGAGATTAGCTGCCATTTTTTACTGGAGAGTGATTTTGCGTTGATTCTTTTTGCTTGTGATCAATAAACAAATTGTCCGGGACTTACTAGGTAGAATTTTTTATAGTTCCAGAAGTTTGCGTTAGTTACAGATTACTACAGACTGTTCTGTTTTTGACAGATTCTGTTTTTCGTGTGTTGTTTGCTTATTTTGATCAATCTATGGCTAGTAAATTAGTTTATAAACCATAGAGAAGTTGGAATACAGTAGGTTTAACACCAATACAAATAAATAATGAGTTCATTACAGTACCTTGAAGTAGTCTTTTGTTTTCTTTCTCTAACGGAGCTCACGAGATTTCTGCTGAATTTTGTGTTGTGAAGTTTTCAAGTTTTGGGTGAATTCTTTTGATGGATTATGGAACAAGGAGTGTCAAGAGCCTAAGCTTGGGGATGCACATGGCACCCCCAATATAATCCAAGGACACCAAAAAGTCAAAGCTTGGGGATTCCCCGGAAGGCATCCCCTCTTTCGTCCACTTCCATCGGTAATTTACTTGGAGCTATATTTTTATTCACCAACATGATATGTGTTTTGCTTGGAGCGTCTTGTATTATTTGTGTCTTTGCTTGTTAGTCTACCACAATCATCCTTGCTGTACACACATTTTGAGAGAGCCATACACGATTTGGAATTTGTTAGAATACTCTATGTGCTTCACTTATATCTTTTGAGCTTGATAGTTTTGCTCATAGTGCTTCACTTATATCTTTTTGAGCTTGATAGTTTTGCTCTAGTGCTTCACTTAGATCTTTTAGAGCACAGTGGTGGATTTGTTTTAAAGAAACTTGATCTCTCATGCTTCACTTATATTATTTTGAGAGTCATTAATGGCATGGTAATTTGCTTAATGTTAATATACTTAGTGTTCAAGATATGTGAAACTTTCTTTTGAGTGAATTGAATACTAAGATAAATTTAATGCTTAATAATTGTTTTGAGATATGGAGGTAATAATATCAAAGTCATGCTAGTTGAGTAATTGTGAATTTGAGAAACACTTGTGTTGAAGTTTGTAAGTCCCGTAGCATGCACGTATGGGTAAAGTTGTGTAACAAATTTGAAGCATGAAGTGTACCTGGCTTGTGCATCCTTATGAGTGGCGGTCGGGGATGAGCGATGGTCTTTTCCTACCAATCTATCCCCCTAGGAGAATTGTGCATAGTACTTGATTTTTGATGGCTTCTAAATTTTTGCAATAAGTATATGAGTTCTTTTGACTAATGTTGAGTCCATGGATTATACGCACTTTTATCTTTCCGCACTTGCTAGCCTCTTCGGTACCGTGCATTGCCCTTTATCACATTGAGAGTTGGTGCAAACTTCGCCGGTGCATCCAAACCCCATGATATGATACACTCTTTCACACATAAACCTCCTTATATCTTCCTCAAAACAGCCACCATACCTACCTATTATGGCATTTCCATAGCCATTCCGAGATATATTGCCATGCAACTTTCCACCGTTCCATTCATCATGACATACTTTACTTTTGTCATATTGCCATTGCATGATCTTGTAGTTGACATCGTATTTGTGGCAAAGCCACCATGCATTATTTTTCATACATGTCACTCTTGATTCATTGCACCGTCCCGGTACACCGCCGGAGGCATTCATATAGAGTCATATCTTGTTCTAGTTTCGAGTTATAATATTAAGTTGTAAGTAAATAAAAGTGTGATGATCATCATTATTAGAGAATTGCCCCAGTGAGGAAAAGGATGATGGAGACAATGATTCCCCAACAAGTCGGGATGAGACTCCAGACTTTACAAAAAAAAGAGGCCAAAGAAGCCCAAAAAAAGAGAGGCCAAAGAAGCCCACCAAAAATAAAAAAATAAAAAAAATTGAGAGAAAAAGAGAGAAGGGGCAATGTTATTATCCTTTTACCACACTTGTGCTTCAAAGTAGCACCTTGTTCTTCATGTAGCGAGTATCATATATTTGTGCTTCAAAGTAGCACCATGTTCTTCATATAGTGAGTCTCATAAGTTGTCTTGTTGATACTAGTGGGAATTTTTCATTACAGAACTTGGCTTGTATATTCCTACGATGGGCTTCCTCAAATGCCCTAGGTCTTCATGAGCAAGCAAGTTGGATGCACACCCACTAGTTTTCTTTTGTTGAGCATTCATAGCTCTAGTGCATCCGTTGCATGGCAATCCCTACTCCTCATGTTGACATCAATTGATGGGCATCTCCATAGCCCATTGATTATCCTCGTCAATATGAGACTTTCTCCTTTTTTGTCTTCTCCACACAACCCCCATCATCATATTCTATTCCACCCATAGTGCTATATCCATGGCTCGCGCTCATGTATTGCATGAAGGTTGAAAAAGTTTGAGATTATTTGAGTATGAAACAACTGCTTGGCTTGTCATCGGGGGTATAGAAGTTGGGAACACCTTTGTGTGACGAAAATGAAGCATAACCTAACTATATGATTTTGTAGGGATGAACTTTCTTTGGCCATGTTATTTTGAGAAGACGTGATTACTTTGATTAGTATGCTTGAAGTATTATTATTTTTATGTCAATATGAACTTTTATCTTGAATCTTTCGGATCTGAATATTCATACCATGATTAAGAAGATTTACATTGAAATTATGCCAAAGTACCACTCCGCATCAAAAATTCTTTTTTATCATTTACCTACTCGAGGACGAGCAGGAATTAATCTTGGGGATGCCTGATACGTCTCCAACGTATCTATAATTTTTGATTGCTCCATGCTACTTTATCTACTCCTTTGGACTATATTGGGCTTTATTTTCCACTTTTATATTATTTTTGGGACTAACCTATTAACCGGAGGCCCAGCCCAGAATTGCTGTTTTTTGCCTATTTCAGTTTTTCGAAGAAACGGAATATCAAACGGAGTCCAAACGGAATGAAACCTTCGGGAACATGATCTTCTCACCGAACGTGATCCAGGAGACTTGGACCCTACTCCAAGAAGCTTCCGAGGAGGTCACGAGGGTGGAGGGCGCGCCCCCCTGGGCGCGCCCCCTACCTCATGGGCCCCTCGGAGCTCCACCGACGTACTCCTTCCTCCTATATATACCTACGTATCCCCAATAGACCAGAGACAGAGCCAAAAACCTAATTCCACCGCCGCAACCTTCTGTATCCACGAGATCACATCTTGGGGCCTGTTCCGGAGCTCCGCCGGAGGGGGCATCCACCATGGAGGGCTTCTACATCATCACCATAGCCCCTCCGATGAAGTGTGAGTAGTTTACTTCAGACCTTCGGGTCCATAGCTAGTAGCTAGATGGCTTCTTCTCTCTTTTTGGATCTCAATACAATGTTCTCCCCCTCTCTCGTGGAGATCTATTCGATGTAATCTTCTTTTTGCGGTGTGTTTGTTGAGACCGATGAATTGTGGGTTTATGATCTAACTAATCTATGGAAAATATTTGAATCTTCTCTGGATTCTTTTATGTATGATTGAATTATCTTTGCAAGTCTCTTCGAATTATCCGTTTGGTTTGGCCAACTAGATTGGTAGTTCTTGCAATGGGAGAAGTGCATGGCTTTGGGTTCAATCTTGCGGTGTCCTTACTCAGTGACAGAAAGAGTTGCAAGGCACGTATTTATTGTTGCCATCGAGGATAACAAGATGGGCTTCTTATCATATTGCATGAATTTACCCCTCTACATCATGTCATCTTGCTTAAAGCATTACTTTGTTTTAACTTAATACTCTAGATGCATGCTGGATAGTGGTCGATGAGTGGAGTAATAGTAGTAGATGCAGAATCATTTCGATCTACTTGTCACGGACGTGATGCCTATATACATGATCATTGCCTAGATATACTCATAACTATGCTCAATTCTGTCAATTGCTCAACAGTAATTTGTTCGCCCACCGTACAATACTTATGCTCTTGAGAGAAGCCACTAGTGAAACCTATGGCCCCCGGGTCTATTCTCATCATATCAATCTATATCACTTTATTTACTTGCTTTGTTTTTACTTTGCCTTTACTTTTTACTTTGCATCTTTATACCAAAAATACCAAAAATATTATCTCTATCAGATCTCACTCTCGTAAGTGACCGTGAAGGGATTGACAACCCCTAAGCATTGGTTGTGAGTTGCTATCGTGTTGTGCAGGTACGAGGGACTTGCGCGTGACCTCCTACTGGATTGATACCTTGGTTCTCAAAAACTCAGAGAAATACTTACGCTACTGTGCTGCATCATCCTCTCCTCTTCGGGGAAAACCAACGCAAGCTCGAGACGTAGCAGCGGTAAATTAAGACCATGTATTTCTTCAATAGGGGGTAAATTCTTAACATCTTCAGCTTTAATGCCTTTTTCTTTCATAGATTTCTTTGCCTCTTGCATATCTTCGGGGCTGAGAAATAGAACACCTCTCTTCTTTAGAGTTTGTTTAGGAATAGGCTCAGTAATTGGCTCAGGAACTGGCTCAGGAGGTAGCTCGGGAGGTGCCCAATTATTTTCATTAGCCAACAGATTATTCAATAGAATTTCAGTGTCATCCGGTGTTCTTTCCCTGAAAAGAGAACCAGCACAACTATCCAGGTAATCTCTGGAAGCATCAGTTAGTCCATTATAAAAGATATCAAATATTTCAGGTTTCTTAAGAGGCTGATCAGGCAAAGCATTAAGTTACTTGAGAAGCCTCCCCCAAGCTTGTGGGAGACTCTCTTCTTCAATTTGCACAAAATTGTATATTTCCCTCAAAGCAGCTTGTTTCTTATGAGCGGGGAAATATTTAGCAGAGAAGTAATAAATCATATCCTGGGGACTTTGCACACAACCAGGATCAAGAGAATTATACCAAATCTTAGCATCACCCTTTAATGAGAACGGAAAGATCTTAAGTAAATAAAGGTAGCGCGATCTCTCATTATTAGTAAACAGGTAGCTATATCATTTAACTTAGTAAGATGTGCCACAACAGTTTCTGATTCATAGCCATAAAAAGGATCAGATTCAACCAAGGTAATTATATCTGGATCAACAGAGAAATCATAATAATCCCGATCAGGCACACAGATAGGAGAAGTAGCAAAAGCAGGGTCGGGTTTCATTCTACCTCTAAAAGATTCTATACTCCATTTAACTAGCAACCTCTTACATTCATGTTCATCTTGGCAAGCAAGAATAGCTTCAGAAGATTCAACATCAAAAAGATAACCCTCAGGAATAGCAGGCATAGGTTCATCATCACTAACATCATCGTGTTCAGGTTCAATAATTTCTCTTTCTCTAGACCTAGCAATTTGCTCACCAAGAAATTCACCAAGTGGCACAGTAGTATCAAACATAGAAGTAGTTTCATCATAAGTATCATGCATAGCAGAAGTGGCATCATCAATAACATGCGACATATCAGAATCAATAGCAGTAGTAAGTTTAGGTGTCGCAAACTTACTCATAACAGAAGGAGAATCTAGTGCAAGGCTAGATGGCAGTCCCTTACCTCCCCTCGTAGTTGAAGGCAAAATAGTAGTTCGATTATCTTTCAAGTTCTTCATAGTGTCTAGCAGATATAAATCCCAAGTGACTCAAAGAATAGAGCTATGCTCCCCGGCAACAGCGCCAGAAAATAGTCATGATAACCCACAAGTATAGGGGATCGCAACAGTTTTCGAGGGTAGAGTATTCAACCCAAATTTATTGATTCGACACAAGGGGAGCCAAAGAATATTCTCAAGTATTAGCAGCTGAGTTGTCAATTCAACCACACCTGGAAACTTAGTATCTGCAGCAAAGTGTTTAGTAGCAAAGTAATATGATAGTGGTGGTAATGGTAACAAAAGTAAAGACAGCAGAAGTAATGTTTTTGGTATTTTGTAGAGGTCGTAACAGTAGCAACGGAAAAGTAAATAAGTGTAAACCAGTATATGGAAAACTCGTAGGCACCGGATTAGTGATGGATAATTATGCCAGATGCGGTTCATCATGTAGCAGTCATAACATAGGGTGACACAGAACTAGCTCCCGTTCATCAATGTATTGTAGGCATGTATTCCGTATATAGTCATACGTGCTTATGGAAAAGAACTTGCATGAAATCTTTTGTCCTACCCTCTCGTGGCAGCGGAGTCCTATTGGAAACTAAGGGATATTAAGGCCTCCTTTTAATTGAGAACCAGAACAAAGCATTAGCACATAGTGAATACATGAACTCCTCAAACTATGGTCATCACCGGGAGTGGTCCCGATTATTGTCACTTCGGGGTTGCCGGATCATAACACATAGTAGGTGACTATAGACTTGCAAGATAGGATCAAGAACACACATATATTCATGAAAACATAGTAGGTTCAGATCTGAAATCATGGCACTCGGGCCCTAGTGACAAGCATTAAGCATAGCAAAGTCATAGCAACATCAATCTCAAAACATAATGGATACTAGGGATCAAACCCTAGCAAAACTAACTCGATTACATGATAAATCTCATCCAACCCATCACCATCCAGCAAGCCTACAATGCAATTACTCACGCACGGCGGTGAGCATCATGAAATTGGTGATGGAGGATGGTTGATGATGACGACGGCGACGAATCCCCCTCTCTGGAGCCCCGAACGGACTCTAGATTAGCCCTCCCGAGAGAGATTAGGGCTTGGCGGCAGCTCTGTATCGTAAAACGCGATTATTTCTTCTCTCTGATTTTTTTCTCCCCGAAAGCCAATATATGGAGTTGGAGTTGGCGTCGGAGGGCCACCAGGGGGCCCACAAGGTAGGAGGGCGCGCCCAGGGGTGCGCGCCCCCTACTCTCGTGAGCAGGGTGTGGGCCCCCTGGTCTTCATCTTTTGCGTGGATTTTTCTTTATTTTTTCTAAGGTGTTCCGTGGAGTTTCAGGACATTCCGAGAATTTTAATTTTCTGCACAAAAAACAACACCATGGCAGTTCTGCCGAAAACAGCGTCAGTCCGGGTTAGTACCATTCAAATCATACAAGTTAGAGTCCAAAACAAGGGGAAAAGTGTTTGGAAAAGTAGATACGACGGAGACGTATCAAGTACCATTCCTAAAACAATGCGACTGTTTTGTTTTAACAGTGGCAAAAAAGGAATCAATTACTGGCGAATAAAGGAGGATGAAACATGCAGCCACAAAAATGGTAATCCCGCCAATAACTAACAAGTGTTGCAGTTTTGAACTAAGATTCAGTAGTTAATTAATTCTGAGAGTGGCATTGCTTAATTTTACCAGCGACATTACATTAACAAAAAGCATAAATAGTTCCAGGGGAGAGTGGGCGCAGTAACAACATGTGCTTCCATCTACTTATAAAGGTGGTGATGCAGAGTTTTGTTGTAACAAAGAAACAAGCATCACAAAACACTCTTAAAACATAAGTGTTTCACGTAGCGAAGCAAAATGTCGCAAAAGCAACAAGTTGAATAGATATCCCTGTTTCAACAGAGGCAAAAAAAGGAATCAATTACTGGCAAATAAAGGAGGATGAAACATGCGACCACGAAATGGTAATTCTGCCAACCCCTAACAAGTGTTGCAGTTTTGAACTAAGATTCAGTAGTTAATTATGAGAGTGGCATTGCTTAATTTTACCAGCGGCATTAGATTAACAAAAAGTATAGACAGTTCTAGGGGAGAGTGGGCGCAACAACAGCATGTGGTTCCATCTACTTATAAAGGGGGTGATGCAGAGTTTGTTGTAAGAAAGCAACAAGCATCATGTCTAGGTTGGTACCATTTTTGTTCACTACTTAATGGGAAAAGAGATCAATACAATAGCTTCAATTCAACATTTATTTAAAACAGTACCTATACAAGTAGCACAACATCTCAAAACACACTGCACGATCATGTGGACTCAGGCTAGTACCAACCTGTCATGACGCACACAAGATCACGTACAAATCTGCCAACATGAATAGGAAATCCAATCTCGTTTTCTGCAGTTGCACTGAAATCAAGCAAAGTCGCCGGTGTAACATTTAAGTTTGCTGTAGCTACAAGTTGAATAGTTTGTGCCTCAGAAAATTAGTCGGTTTCAAAATAGAGTTGCCGATCGGTTGGCCATTTATAGCCGATCTGAGCGAGCTACGGATGTGTGGCTTGGCTCGGTTCCACCTTGTATCGAGGATTTGTGGCCTCTTGACTGTAACTCTATGAATTTGCAATAAAACTCCCTTTACCCCCGCAAAAAAAGTGTTGAATAGATATCCCTGTTTTAACAGAGGCAAAAAAGGAAACAATTACTGGCCAATAAAGGAGGATGAAACAAACAGCAACAAAAAAAGTATCTAACTTATCTTGACGGAAAACAAAGTAGGATAGTAGCATTTCTAAAACGGTTGCATTGATTCATATTAATAGAGACATTCTCTTAAAACAACATTTGTTAAAAATGTAATGAAATTTTAACAGTTGCATTGCTTCAATTTTCCAGCGACATTCTTAGATTAACAACAGCAAAATAGTTGTATGGGACATGGGATATGCCAGCACCAAGTGCGTCCACACGTATAAATTGGTGATGCGGAGTATGTAGCCAAGCAACATATCTACATTGGTCCCATATTTGTTCTCTTTGAACCTTTTTCTTATGTGAGGGCAGCAAATCTAGTCCTGCACAAACTACCCGACCCCCCAATTTCTTTCTCTTTTCAACAAAGAGATCGGTTCCTTACATATGTGTGTACTGGGTTCCCCCCCCCCCCCTTTTCCCTTTTCGACCGACAAAGCGGCTGAATAGCTAGTCTATACTACTTTCCCTCCCTCCTTTCCTCATTGAACCACATCCTAGATTCATGCTCCACCCCACCGCACCCTTCTTTCCACTTTGAACCAAGATCTAGATTCGACTACAGAGTTGAAAAAGATCCGCATGCAGCTAGAGCAATGACGGTTTAAAGAAACTTATACCTTAGGTCATAAGGATGTGGCAAGGTGTGCGGCGGGAGGCCGGATCTGCCCACACTACGTATGACAGCAAGGAAGAAGGGGTCGGTGGCCCTCCCGCACAAGCGCTGGGTGAAAGAGAACAGCGTAGCTGGCAGTGGATTGCCTCCCTCACTGAAGGCGATAGAGTGAACGCTACACCTCCTCCCCTTCCCGGTGCGACGGGATCTGGAACCTCCTTCACCAGCTGTGAGGGGGAGAGAGAGAGAGAGGCCAACGCAATCTTCTTTAGATCTGGTGAAGAGGGTGAGAGACTGTGAATATAGCACACCCTAGCAAAGGAATGCTGAGCCTCCAGCGTGTATATATATGTAGTGCGGCGAGAGTGTGGAGAGTGCAAACCCTAGTGAACAAGCGTTGAGGCTCCAGCTTATACAGTACTACATATATACTGTAGTACGGACTGAGCTCTGGTGCCTTAACTGCACCTGCTTTTGGCTGTATGACAGGTGGGCCAGCCACATTTTGGGCCCACCTATCATAAACCCAAAGGCAGGTGCACTAAGTCAATGAAGCTGCGTCCGTATAGTACTTGTGTATACTACTAATATATAGTGGAGTGGTTTTCTTATTCTCTCCATAACAATCATTTTAAATTGTGGAAGTACGAAAAAACACTCTTTATTTAACGTACCAGTGAAGAAAACTACTACTTCCGATGAACTAACAATCCACGCGTCCTGGTTGCACTTCCTGTCCTTCACGTGCGGTACTCCCTTAAGTGAACAACCACACATGCGCCAAATTATCGGAAACATGTGAGAGTGTGTACAAATAAAGACTTTTAATTTCAATTATCAGAAACGTGTAGTGTGTACAAATAAAGAATTTTAATTTCAATTATCGGAAAGGTTTGAGAGTATGGACAGTTTGCCCTCTCTCAATAATTATGGTTTGCTGTGTTCGGCCTAAACTTGGTCAAACTTTACAAAGTTTGACTTCAGTCAAATCTAATATGCAGAGTAAATAAAATACATCCAACCGGGTTTTTAGTCCACGCCATTTTTTTAAATCAAAGTTAATAGCTGGACAAATAAAATTGCAGGGGAGCTGAAGGCAAACTTGTGAGAAGGCTTAGAAATCAATACAAAACATATGCTCTTAGTACCAACGTCGATCCTTCTTCGAGGAAACATTTGGTTCATAGGCAATTGTGTGATAAAATTGCACCAACGTGAAAGACGATTGCGTCTCCAATGCAACCAAAGTGAACTGATGAAGGATATCATCTTTGCGGGTAACAAGCAAAGAGCACTGATGGAAGACAACTTGTTTTTCGTGGAAAATCAATCGGCTTCACCAGCCGACGCAACCATGAGGCGCAACCATAAGCATCGACAGGTCATCATGGTGATGCATCATCCATTTGGCATCAACTTTTGGTGAGGCACCTATGAAGTTCGACAGATCCTCATTGTGGTCTGTTTCTTCTCATTATTCAAGCTCGAGGAAGGAAGAACCACGTGGTAGAGAACAGTGAGGTGGATTAACAATGGCCATCCAATTTTGTGCAGTTCCACTAAAATTGAGGAAGACATGCCCGGGTATGGAGATACGCATTGTTGTTTGCAAAAATATAAAAAAGGGATATAGTGTTGTTACTTTGTTTTGGCAATGGTACAAGATTAACAACGACATCTCAATTGTCAATAAGAATTAATGAAAAGTACACCAACAAACAGAAGCATCATGATTATCTTGATGGGAACTAAACCAGGATACCCGAGAAAAAAGCATTTCTTCATTTAACCAGTGATAGTATTAGATTAGCAGCAGCAATAGGAGCATATGGGCAATGACCGCACAAACCACCATGTACTTTTTGTCGAAACAACATGTATACCTCCATCGAGGCATAAATTAGGACAACTTTTTGAGTGACATTTCCTCTATAATAGTAGGTGATGTTGGACCAGCCGATAAACGCTAGCTACTATACATGGGGAGCTGGGGAGTAGTCGCATAGAACAAAACCCGTATGCAGCGACCTGGGGAGGTGGACCTGTACAAGAAGTTATACCTCAGGTAGGCGGGCGGGCGGGATCTGCCCACACGACGGCAGCAAACAAGGGAGCGGAGGACCTTCGCCCATGCCAGTGCCGGCTCCGAGAGGACGGTGCGCATCGTCTTCCTCCATCGCCGATGGCGACAACGTCAACAATGCACCTCCTCACCTCCCGCAGCGGACGGGAGAGATAGAGTGGACAATGTCATCTTGTTTTGATATGGAGAGGGTGAGAGAGTCAGACGTGAGAAACCCTATCAAACAAGAGGCTATATATACAATGGAGTAAAAAAATCTCCATAGCAGTGGTTTTAAATATAATACGCGCGTTCCCGGAAAAAAGAAATGAAAACTGGCGGACAATTTTCTAACGTACCAAGAAAGAAAACTCGATTAAAAACCCGCCCCCACTTACAGGTTGGGTGAGTTGTCGTGCACACACACATAGACATAGACATGCATATCCGTGTTTACGTAAAATTCCATCTCCATCTCCATATCCAATCATATTTGTCCAACTGGCACATTATTTAAATTGTTAATTATATATGCAGCAATATTAACATACAACATCTCTTCTTTGCGGGAGTCCGGAGCGCTGCCACGCCCGCTCCTGACCAACCCGAACCCTCTTCATCACCCGCGCGCGCTTCCCACCCGAAACGGTTAGTGCCGCATTCATACCCGGCTAGAGCGGACGCGACCTCTCACTGGCGCCGACATTGAAGCGGCGTGCCGGCCGAGAGAGCGTCGCCCGCGCCGCTTCCCGGTGCACGCGACTTCTACATGTTCAAAGGTCGTGTAGGATCGAAAGTATGTCTGGAGGGGGGGTGTTTAGACTACTTGATCAAATAAAAATCTATCCTTTTCCCAATTTTAGTTCTTGGCAGATTTTAGCAACTTAGCACGGTTCAAGCAATCTTAACACAATTCAAGCAAGCATGCAAAGAGTATATGAGCAGCGGAAAGTAAAGCATGCAACTTGCAAGAATGTAAAGGCAAGGGTTTGGAGTGCAAACGCAATAGGAGACACGGATGTTTTTGTCGTGGTTCCGATAGGTGGTGCTATCCTACATCCACGTTGATGGAAACTTCAACCCACGAAGGGTAACGGCTGCGCGAGTCCACGAAGGGTCCATGAAGAAGCAACCTTGTCTATCCCACCATGGCCGTCGCCCACGAAGGACATGCCTCACTAGGGTAGATCTTCATGAAGTAGGCGATCTCCTTGCCCGTACAAACTCCTTGGTTCAACTCCACAATCTTGTCGGAGGCTCCCAAGTGACACCTAGCCAACTAGGAGAAACCACTCTCCAAGAAGTAACAAATGGTGTGTTGATGGTGAACTCCTTGCTCTTGTGCTTCAAATGATAGTCTCCCCAACACTCAACTCTCTCTCATAGGATTTGGATTTGGTGGAAAGAAGATTTGAGTGGAAAGCAACTTGAGGAAGGCTAGAGATCAAGATTCATATGGTAGGAATGGAATATGTTGGCCTCAACACAAGTGTAGGTGGTTCTCTCTCAGAAAATGTAAGTTGGAAGTGTAGGCACGTTATGATGCCTCTCTCCACGAATGAAGAGGAGGTGGAGGGGTATATATAGCCTCCATGCAAAATCTAACCGTTACACACAACTTGCCAATCTCGGTGGAACTGAATTGTGAAACTCGGTCGGACCGATTCAGCAAATTTAGTGACTGTTAGGATTTTCGGTGGGACTGACATGCAACTCGGTAGGACCGATAGGGTTAGGGTTAAGGAATAACATAATCTCAGTGAGACCGATTACACAAACTCGGTGAGACCGATTTTGGTAATAAGCTAACCAGAGAGTTGGTCAGGTAAACTCGGGCGCACCGATTCGCTCATTCCAGTGAGACCGAAATGTTACGAAAGGGAAACAGAGAGTTTACATTGCAATCTCGGTGGGACCGATCGCTCATCCCGATGGGACCGAAATGTTACGAAGGGAAACATAGAGATTGCAATCCCAACTTGGTGAGACCGTGATCCCTATCAGTGAGACCGATTTGCCTAGGGTTTGTGGCAGTGGCTATGACATATGCAACTCGGTGGCGCCGGATAGGAAGAATCGGTGGGGCCGAGTTTGACTTTTGGTTTAGGTCATATGTGGATGTGAGAAAGTAGTTGAGGGCTTTGGAGCATATCACTAAACACTTTGAGCAAGAAACTCATTAAGCAACACCTCATCCCTCCTTGATAGTATTGGCTTTTCCTATAGACTCAATGTGATCTTGGATCACTAAAATAGAAAGTGTAGAGTCTTGTGCTTTGAGCTTGAGCCAATCCTTTTGTCCTTAGCATTTTGAGGGGTGCACTTTTCTCATCCATGCCATGCCAATCATTGAGCTTTCCTGAAATATTTATCTTGAAATAGCATTAGCTCAATGAGCTATATGTTGTTAGGAATTATTAAAACCACCTAGGGATAGTTGCACTTTCAATCTCCCCCTTTTTGGTAATTGATCACAACATATAGATCAAAGCTTCAACAAATGATAATAAGAGTGAAAAACATTGTCGCTTTGAGAAGTATGTGAAAAGCAAGAGCTCCCCCTAAATTTGTGCATAGTTAAAGATTTGATTTGGACTGCAAATGCACAAAGAGTTAGGATCATGAGCTACTCTTCCATGTCACATACATCTTGGTGGAGCGCTCAAAATGATAATAATTAAATACATGCACTCATCACCAAGCAAAGTGAATGATCATATAGGGATATAAACAGATAATGTCATCCAACGAGCATTAAGGTAGCATATGATCAAACACATGATCATCCAAGTATCACACACAAGCGTAGAGTATCTCAACCAAGCAAATAACAAAGTTCAACAACCAAAAAGCAAAACAAGAGAGAACAAAAGCAACACTCTCTCTCGAAGCCTATGATCTATACATTTTCTCCCCCTTTGGCAACAAGTTACCAAAAAGTTCATAAAAAATTCTTAGTGCTAGACTGACTCTCAAGCTTGGTCTTCAGGTGGTGGTGTAGATAGAACTCCAAGGACGAAGGCATCACTTGATGTAGATGGAGCTGGTGGAGTGGGTGCTGGAGCTGGATGCACATAAGCTGTAGCTGGTGCAGATGATGTTGCTCTGGTGTCTGTCACTGGCACTGCAGCGGATCTCTGACTCCTGGGCACTCTAGCAAAAGCATCAGTGGTAGACTTTCCCTTCTTCTCCTGCACTTCATCCTGAAGTTGCTCAACAACTGACTGTATCTCAGTGACCTTCACATCCAAATCATAGAACTTCTGCTCCATGATCCTCTCCATGCTCTCTTGGTTTTGAGTCAGGGTGGCCAATCCCTTCTCAATCCTCAGAGTGGAGGCAATCAAGTAGCCAAGCTGATCTTGCTTGCTCTTCAGGAAATACTAAGATGCCTCATCACTGGTTGGCATCTTTGCAGCCTTTTTAGTCCTTGCCTTCTCCTTCTTCTCTTGAGCTTGCACAGAGGATGGTTCATTCTCATCCATCACAATAGTGTTGTCCTCAAAGTCTGGGTAGATGGGCATGTGATCCTTGTCCAAGAGGTATGTGCCAGTGCCCATCTTGGAGTTGATTAGCTCCTGGATCTGTGGGGCATATCCACAACTTCTCTTCTGATCTGCAGTTGTCCTCTTGATAGTTTCCACTTTTAGGCTCATGACCTTGAACTTTTGAGGCACATCAAATATGTGAAGCAGGTTAATTGCATGGTCTCTGATCATCTTGTGATCACCTGACTTTGGCAACAGAGTATGCCTGAGGATCCAGTTGATTGTTGGCAAGCCTGACAGAAGGTAATGTACTGATCCAAATTTGTGTGTCTCAATAGCAGCATCTGGGATCTCTCTGTACATATGTGCCATGGAGTTGTGATCCTTCTTCTTCTTGGCATAGACATCCAAGTCATCCTCATTTTCCTTAGGAGCATTGATCAATTTTGCCCATTCTTCAACTGATGATTGGTACCTAGTACCTTCAGACATCCAGATAATCCTTCCATCTGGGTAGAAGTGAGTTGTGGAGTAGAACTGCATAATAAGCTCATCATTCCACTTTGCGAGCTTCTGCCCAACAAAGTCCTCTACTCCACAAGACATGATACTATCATAGACTCCAGGATAGTGCTCTTCATTTTCCCTGTGTACTTCCAGTCCACCCATCTCATATCACAGACTATTGGCTTCTTGTCAAGCAGCACTATCTTATAGAAGTCCTGCTGTTCCTTTGTATGGAACCTGTAGTCCACAACAGTTCTCCTCCTGACTACATAGGGATCAGTCAATCTCCATTGTCTAAGTCCTGCATCCTTCCTGAGCTTCATGTCCTCAGCTACTGGATGAGCATCATTGTGATATGGAATTTTGGGTTTCAACTTCCTCAAGACATGTGACTCATCATCTTCTTCTTCAATAGCAGCTTCAGGCACTGTGGCCTTGTTCTTCTCTCCAGCAAGAATATTTCTTGTGTTCCTCTTAGGTGCACCTTTGGGCTTTGGAGCAGCAGCTTTGGGAGCTTCTTTGGGCTTAGATGGAGCAGCCCCTGACCTTATGGCATCTCCCATAAGCTTCTGAGCTTTAGGTGCTGGTGCAGCAACCTCTTCCTCTTCATCTTCAGAGTCTCTCCTCATCGAGGGCTTGCCAAGTACTTTGGCAGTAGTAGTTCTGACTCTCTTCTTCTTCTTGTCCTGGCCAGCAGCTTCATCTTCAGACTCAATGGTGAATTTCACGGTTTCAGCAGTGGCAACCTTCCTAGGTTTGGAAGTGGGAATCCTTCTTGCAGGTGCCTTCTTCTGCATTCCTGGCTTGGTGGCAGCAGCTGTGCCATATTCCTTCTTCAGGACTTTCTTCTTTGATGTGGCCTCATCCTCAACAGCCACATAGTACTCATCCTCAGAATATGAGGTTCTCTTCTTTCTTGCCCTGGTGGCTGCCTTAGGCAAGTTGCTGGGTGTGCTCCTGCTACCATCTTCATAGCTGCTAGAGGGACTAGTGCCCTCACTCATCTGAACCTTCTCCTCACACTTGTTCTGACTGTCACTCTGATCTGACATGATGCAAACACTGACAGCAGACCCTGTGAATAGATATAGATGAGATAGATAGGATGAGCATCACAAAGTACAGAGGTTTTTGCAAAAGAATGAGTCAAAAACTTAGTTTTAGTTGTCCACAGAAAGCATTTCGGATCTACCGATTTGAGAACTCGGTGATACCGAAGCAGCTTTTGGAACCTAAACTAGTGAACTCGGTCAGACCAAGTCACAGTTCGGTGGCATCGAGACTGCCAGGGTTTCACAAAGTCCTGAACTCGGTCACACCGATTTGCAATTCTCGGTCAGACTGAGAATCAAATGTGCAATGGCCTTAGCCAAATCGGTGGCACCGAGTTCTACAACTCGGTTGGTCCGAGATGATTTCGGCGGAAACCTAACCATAATTTTTTTTATCCACGACTAAACTACAGAGTGATTTCGCTGGATAGAGTGATCTCAATCGTGGCAAAATACATTGCAAAAACAATGTTGTCGGTGTCAAAACTGGCGGATCTCGGGTAGGGGGCCCCGAACTATGCGTCGAGGCGGATGGTAACAGGAGACAAGGGACACGATGTTTTTACCCAGGGTCGGACCCTCTCGATGGAGGTAAAACCCTACTCCTGCTTGATTGATATTGATGATATGGGTAGTACAAGAGTGGATCTACCACGAGATCAAGGAGGCTAAACCCTAGAAGCTAGCCTATGGTATGATTGTTGTAATGGTTGTTCGTCCTATGGACTAAATCCCTCCGGTTTATATAGACAACGGAGAGGGCTAGGGTTACACAGAGTCGGTTACAATGGTAGGAGATCTACATATCCGTATTGCCAAGCTTGCCTTCCACGCCAAGGAAAGTCCCATCCGGACACGGGACGAAGTCTTCAATCTTGTATCTTCATAGTCTTGGAGTCCGGCTGACGATGATAGTCCAGCTGTCCGGACACCCCCTAGTCAAGGACTCCCTCAGTAGCCCCTGAACCTGGCTTCAATGACGATGAGTCCGGCGCGCATAATGTTCGGCATTGCAAGGCGGGTTCCTCCTCCGAATAATTCATAGAAGATTGTGAACACCAGGATAGTGTCCGGCTCTGCAAAATAAATTCCACATTCCACCGTAGAGAGAATAATATGTACACAAGTTCAATCCGCTGACGTATTCCGTGGCCTGACGTCACGCCACTACCAAGCCTTTACTTGAATCGTTTTTTATTATGCCACCTCAGCGCGTTTAGCGAAGCAGTTTCCTTGGCACGTCTTGTCGAAGCAGAGATCGTGTTCCCCTTATTCCGGGATTCTCATCAATACGGACGTGGGTAACCCAACTGTGCCCGTCGCCACGCCCCCTCTATCGAAGGCGAGCCCCGAACGGTCACGGAGACGGCTCTTGTTATTCTTCCTCTTTATAACAGGACCAAGGCTCGTTTCTTTTCTTCAATCCTCCATCGAATCTTCTCCTTGCCCTGAGTTCCAACACCCAGAGCCCCAGATTCGAGCGCCTCGGACCTTCAACAATGTCCGGCTCCGACCTCCAGGGCCGGTGGATGCCCTCCTCCGTCACGGAGGAGGACGTGCTAAAGCTGCGAGAGGCCAAGTACCTGTCTTACGAGATTTCGCATAGGTTGCCCGCCGAAGGGCAGGCCATCCCCACCCCCGAGCCCGGCGAATACGTCGTCTTTGTGTCCCACCTCTGTCGGGGTTTAGGCTTCCCGATGGATCCTTTTGTGAGAGGGCTCATGTTTTACTATGGGTTGGAATTCCACGACTTGGCTCCGGAGTCCATCCTCCATATCTCCGCATTTATCGTCGTCTGCGAAGCCTTCCTCCGCGTCACCCCCCACTTTGGCCTGTGGCTGAAGACCTTCAATGTGGAGCCGAAGATGATCGGGGAGCGTCAAGCAGAGTGCGGCGGGGCGGCCGTAAGCAGGAGGGCCAATGCCCCGTGGCCCGAGGGCTCCTTCCAAGAGGAGCTTGGCTTGTGGCAGCAGGAGTGGTTCTATATCACCGCTCCAAAGGGCAGCAGGCCGAAGCTGCCGCCCTTATTCCGCTCGGGACCTCCACGACGGTTGATGTCGTGGGTCAACCAAGGGCTCAACTGGGGGCCGTCAAAAGACGTGCCCCTATTGCAAGGCCGGATTCGAGACCTTCAGGCAAGGGAGATCGATCTGGTCATAGTGATGCAGGTTATGCTGATTAGGCGTCTCCTGCCCTGCAAGCGCCGTCCTCTCCGGCTATGGGAGTTCAATCCGGAGGGACCATGGATTCTCCCACACTTTATGGGTACGACACCCTGGAGATGTACGAGTTGTTCTTTGGATCACGGGCGGTGTGTCCGGAATTGACCGAGGACGCCGGCCTAAGCTGCAATCGCCCGGATACTCAAGTAAGTAGCTCAATGTTCGGAAGTACCATTTTTTTGCCTTTCTACAATTCGCCTTTTAACCCGTTATCCTTCAACAGGAGTGGATAGCGCAAGCAAAGCTGATACGGTGTCCGGCCCCCCTCCTAGAGACCGCGCCGGATCCCGTGCTGGTCAAGATGCTGGAGGTTGCGCCTTCAGAAGAAAGCGAAGGGGAAAGTAGAGGAGCTACTGCCTCGTCCAAGGAGGCTCTTGAAAGAGGGGGGGATCGAGAATCCCACCCTCCAGGGGGAGAAGAGGACCGCCTTCGAAGACCCGGAGGCCAAAGCCCCTAAGCGGGGGAAGAAATCTTCACCAGAGGGTCCTTCGTCCGGGGAGGCCCCGGCCGCACAGTCTCCCTTAAAGGATAAGCCCTCCAGCGAGCCGTAAGTAGAAAAAAGAGAGCTCGGTAATAAGAGAAATCCCTATTTGTGCTTTTGAGGATAACCGGAATTTTTACCTTGTAGTTCGGATCTCCGAACTTCTCAGATGAGCTCGTCTTCGGGGGACCTTCGTCCGAAGATGGTGGAGAGCGAGACGCCTCCGTCTGCTGCGACGTCGGATAGGGAGGACGAGCCTGAAGTGTCATCACGGAGGGTATCCCCGAGCTCAGCAGAGCCGAAGAGTTCGGCGCCGACTAGTGTTCGGCCGGGGGAGCTGGGGGATCAGCTTGAGAGGGCGTCCGTCTCAGGAGATCACCGTGCATTGAAGAGCATGGTTATTGGAAGGATTTCGTCCGCCGAAAGCGGATTGCATAATGCCGTCAGAAGTTTGCTGGCGGGGTTTGAGGTATGTAAAAATGACACCCCTTTTTTGACAGTTTTGCACATAATGTGCGCCCTGTATAGATAGTAGCCCCTGAGACTCGGTAGGTTGTCGAAAGCGACAGCGTGCCGAGGATCAAAATCGCAGGTATTGAGTGTCGCCTTTCCTATGCAGGTGGCGGATAGTCCGGGGGCTAGCCGGACTGATGGAGTTGCTGAATTAAAGCGGCAACTCGATGTTGCGGATGCGGATATTGCGCTAATCAACAAACGACTTGACGAGTCACAAGGTAAGTTGTTTCTCCGCAGTCACCTATTAAGGGAGCCAAAGCCCACCTCTTTCAATATTTATGCTTGACGCAGATGGTGCTGCTGCTGTGGAGAGCCTTCGGGCAGAACTTGCTCAAGCCAAGGAGCAAGCCAGAAGGAGTGATGCGGCTGCCTCGAGGGCGGTCGAAGAGTTAGAAGCCGAAAGGGCTGCACACTGCCGAAGCAGGGAAGAGATGGCTAAAGTGGCCTTTAAATTGCAGGATGCTACTGACCGCAATGAGGCTCTTGAAAAGGAGCGCCTGTCGGAGCGAGAAGACCTGGGGAAGGCCACCGCCGAAGCCAAGGATGCCCGTTCTGCAATGCGGGCGATAAAGGAGGAGCTGCGTCAGGCTGGAGACATTGTGGCTGGCAAGCCTTTTCTGCTGCGCCGCAGGTTTACGGATCCAAAGTATGCCCAGCTTGGCCAGCTGTGGGGTCCGGAGGATCCATATATGGACTTAGCGGCGAGTGCGGCAGATGCCGTTGTGCACTTCCGAAGTCAGAAGGATCACAAGACGGAAGAGCTGCTTTGGTCTCAATTCCATAGTCTGGATCGTTCACTTCCGCTGACCGATCGGTTGGCCGAATGGGCTGAGCTGAGTAGGTTGTCCGGACTTGCCATGACGGATATCGTGACTCATGTCTGGCCGGATAGGCCCAAGCCGAAGAGTTATTTTGGCTTATTGCAGCAATTTCTTGGGGCGGTGCCGCATAGAGGGTGCACGGATGGCGCTCGCCCGTGTGAAGACACATTGGATGGAGATGGATGCCACCGCTGTTGCGACCCAGTGTTCGGACGATAGCCGGTTACCCGCCGAGCACTATTTTGGGGAAGTTCTGCGTAGTGCTCGTGTAATAGAGTCGCAGTGCTCGAAAAATGTCACGTTCGAATGAACGTTTAATTTTATAAAACAATGTTTATGATGTAGGCGCTTTTTGTACTTGTGCGTTCAAGTATTGAAAGATCTCCTGTGCGGCCGTTTATGTATACGTATGTATAACCTGAAAGATGGCAGTCGTCGGCTTCAGCCCCCACGCACAAGGTGCGGGGGTGTTCGCAAAAATAGCGCATTTTCACACTTAATCCGACGTCTCGGTCCTGTTAAGGAGGTGGTAGCATAGCAAACGAGGCAACCGGACTATAATGCTTTATCACTTTCACTTAGCCATTGGAGTTCGAGGGTGGGGCTACGATATAGCCCCTGGGGGCACCGCGCTCTCCGAATTCGGGGCGCGTATGTGCCTGACCGGGAAAAGGTCCTTCGTCAAAGCGGAGGAATTCTAAACATTCCGGTGGTCGATCGAGTGGTTGACCAGTCTCTCGCTGTATCATGACAGTCAGTTTTCGGCTTTCTCTACTGAGGTGCTCGCCCAGCCGAACTGGGGCACAATCACAGTAGTTCTCCTGGTGCCGCGTTAGCCGATGATACGGAACGTAAGGAAGCAAAACACAGGAGCCGGGCAAACCCAACATTTGACCAAAGACATGATTCGGATCTGATGCATATAAGGCCTAACTCGAGACGCCGAACACTCCCTAAGGTGTTCGGTCTTTATAATAATGGGCAAAACAATGCCCTGAGCCCCTAGTGTCCAGGTACAGACGAGGTCCTCTGACGCGGCCGATGCCAAAACGTCAGTCTCCACTCTGGTTATAATGAGAAACCAGGGGATTATAGCAACAAGAGACAGTAAAAAAGGTTTATGCAGGGTCTTAATCTGAAAAGAATCCTTGCAACGGGTCCCTACTGCACGTCTGCGCCTGTGTCTCCGTTGTGCCGTTATCCTGGACGGGTGTGCATGTTGTTCATCTGTAAAAAGAGAGGAACTTAGTTTGAAAGGAAATTGTGCGAAAAAAGAGCATAAAGAATATTAATAAATAAATGAAGCTGAGTCTATATTAGCTCATTATTGCTTATATGCACAGCCCCTTGTGAAGGGGTGTGCGGCTAGGGAGCCCCTAGCTTATTTATGCCGGACTCGTCTAGCCGTGTCTGGGGTCTTTGAATGACCCTCTTAATGAAATGATGCCACGTGGACCGGGCATTTTAAGTGTAAGAGACGCGTAATGCGGTATTGCGTTAAAGCGGACAAAAGCTTCACGTCCCAATAGTGCTTGATAGCTTCTTTTGAATGGGGCGACATGAAAGATTAGCTTTTCGCGTCGGAAGTTGTCCGGTGACCCGAACACAACTTCTAGTAGTAAGGAGCCTGTGCACTTGGCGTAAGGGCCTGGCGTCACTCCTTTAAAGGAAGTGCGGCTATATCGAATTTTTGTAAGGTCTATCCCCAACTTGCGGATTGTGTTTGGATATCGCAGGTTTAAATCGCTGCCGCCGTCCATCAGGACTTGTGTAAATTGTAGTCCGTCGATTATAGGATCCAATATCAGAGCAGTCCATCCTGCATTTTGAACACTCCTGGAATGATCCAGGTGGTCAAAAGTGATTGGTTTTGACATCCAATCTCGAGGTTCTGCTGGGGTGGACCGTGCGACACCTGTCTTAGCGGGTGCCGCATTGTTTTTCCGTACTATCACATGAAGTGAGTTTACTGCTTTGACTTCTTGTGGGAAAGCCTTTTGTTTTCCGGTGCTCTGCTGGTGGGGTTTGTCATCGTCCTCGCTTGGTGCGTCGAGCCCCTTGTGTTCGGCGTTGAGTCGGCCGGACTGTTTGAAAACCCAACAATCTCGGTGGGTGTGGTTTGCAGGCCTTCCGGGGGTACTGTGGATTTGACATATCCGATCCAAAATTTTGTTTAAGTGGGATAGCTCATCACTGTTGTCCTTAAGAGGCAGTGTTTTGTTGTTTGGCCGCGAGCTTGTGAATCCGGCATTGACCGCCGTGTTCTTTGGGCTTTTTTCTTTATTCCGGCGCTGATCCTTTCTGCGCCGTGATTTTCCGTTTCCATCTCTGATCTCGGATGTACTTGGGTCGCTGGTGCTACATCTTGCTAGCCAGCTGTCTTCCCCCGCGCAAAAGCGGGTCATGAGGCTTGTTAGCGCGGCCATTGTCCTCGGCTTCTCTTGGCCGAGGTGTTTGGCGAGCCATTTGTCTCGGACGTTGTGTTTGAAAGCTGCTAAGGCTTCGGCGTCCGGACAGTCGACTATTTGGTTCTTTTTAGTAAGGAACCTGTTCCAGAATTTGCGCGCTGACTCTCCGGGCTGTTGAGTTATATGACTTAGATCGTCTGCATCCGGAGGGCGGATATAAGTCCCTTGAAAATTTGCTCTAAACGCGTCCTCAAGCTCTTCCCAACTTCCAACCGTGTTTTCTGGGAGGCTTTTGAGCCAATGACGAGCTGGCCCTTTGAGCTTGAGGGGTAGATATTTTATGGCGTGGAGATCATCTCCTCTAGCCATGTGTATGTGTAGTATATAATCCTCTATCCAGACTCCAGGGTCTGTTGTTCCGTCGTAAGCCTCTATGTTTATGGGTTTAAACCTTGCTGGAAATTCATGATCCAACACCTCATTGGTGAAACATAGTGGGTGTGCGGTGCCCCTGTATTTCGGTGTGCCGCTGTTTTCGAACACTTCGCGTGTTGTGTTGCTTCCTGGGCCCCTCTGTTTTGGCCCATAAATGGACCTGGCTGGGCCGTCTGTTTTCCCAGGATCATGAGTTGGCTTGTGTGCGGCGCCACTTGTCGTTTTTGGCCTGTCATCTAGTCATCTATCCGGCCAGGCGGCTTCTTTAATTTTTGACTGTGGTGGCTCTATGGCTTCTTCGTCAAATTCTGGCAGCAGCTTGCGCTTTGGGTAGCTCTTTGATTGATGGCCATTGCCGTATTTGTCTGCGGTTTTGAGCACTTTGCTCCACCTCATTCTGAGTATGTCTTCCACTGTTTTGAGCTTCCGTTTTTCCTTCTTAAAACTTCTTGCGGTGGCGACGAGTCTTTTGTGAAGGCTCTTATTCTCCGGTGGTGTGTCCGGCATGAGGTCGTCTGGACTGTTGGTTTCGCCGGGCATGGATTGATTATCCGATTCGTCCTATTCGGACGGTTGCTTAGTTGCATGTTCGTTGTCCACTGGTTTGCCCTGCTCTATTGCTGGGTCATTAGGAGCGCTATTTTTGCTGAGGCGGGACTTAGGGCGGCGTCTGCGTCGCTGTTTTGGTTGTTTGTCGGCGGGATTATCCTTTGCCGCGTCCCGTTGGTCCTCGTTATCGCTTCCTTTTGGGGTGTCCACCATATGTACATCATGTGTTGGGGTGGCCTTCCAGTGCTCGGTGAGTGCTGGTTCTTGATCGTCTCCGGCATCATCGTCTATACCGTCGATGTCTTCGGAGTCGTAGTCTAGCATGTCGGTTAGATCGTCGACAGTTGCTACCAAGTGGGTGGTGGGTGGGCTTTGAATTTCTTCGTCGTCCGCATCCCAACCATCCTGGCCATAGTCCGGCCAGGGCTCTCCGGATAGCGAGAGGTGCTTTAGCGAATTTAGGATGTCGCCAAAGGGTGAGTGCTGAAAGATGTCCGCAACGGCGAACTCCATGATCGGCGCCCAATCGGATTTGATTGGCAGGGGCGCAGGGGGTTCGGAGTCCGGCAGGGAGTCCGGCACCTCGGAGTCACGAGCTTTATAAGGGACGAGGTCAGTGCTCGGCTCCATCGCCGTGGAAGTTGCAGCTCCCGAGGCGGTGTCCAGCCACCCGTCCTCGATCTGCGCGATCGGCTCCGAACTAGGGATCGGAGCGGATTCGTGTGCGGCCTCCATGGTACTGTCCGGCGGCAGAGTTAGGTCATGCCCATCGTGACAGCGCGGCACGCTCGGCTGTGGCTCGGATCCATCGAAGATCAAGTCTCCGCGGATATCCGCCGTGAAGTTTAGGCTTCCAAATCTGACCTGACGGCCAGGGGCGTAGCTTTCGATCTGCTCCAGACGGCCAAGTGAATTGGCCCGCAGTGCGAAGCCGCCGAATACGAAGATCTGTCCGGGGAGAAAAGTCTCACCCTAGACGGCGTTGTTGTTGATTGAAGAAGCCATCAAGCCTATCGGTGACGACACAGAGGAACTCTCAATGAAAGCACCAATGTCGGTGTCAAAACCGGTGGATCTCGGGTAGGGGGTCCCGAACTGTGCGTCTAGGCGGATGGTAACAGGAGACAAGGGACACGATGTTTTTACCCAGGTTCGGGCCCTCTCGATGGAGGTAAAACCCTACTCCTGCTTGATTGATATTGATGATATGGGTAGTACAAGAGTGGATCTACCACGAGATCAAGGAGGCTAAACCCTAGAAGCTAGCCTATGGTATGATTGTTGTAATGGTTGTTCGTCCTATGGACTAAAGCCCTCCGGTTTATATAGACACCGGAGAGGGCTAGGGTTACACAGAGTCGGTTACAATGGTAGGAGATCTACATATCCGTATTGCCAAGCTTGCCTTCCACGCCAAGGAAAGTCCCATCCGGACACGGGACGAAGTCTTCAATCTTGTATCTTCATAGTCTTGGAGTCCGGCTGACGATGATAGTCCGGCTGTCCGGACACCCCCTAGTCCAGGACTCCCTCAAATGTGCTAGGAATCGGAGTGAGATTAGCACAAGGATCAAGTCCATACCCTAAGTGCGGCGATGGACCTGCTACAGCGGCAACGGCGGAGATGATTCCCATTGACAGCGGCGGAGACCAGTGGTAGGAGGCAGATGGTGTCGAGGAGGATTATCCGGACACCCAGGGAGGCAGAGCAGGCTGAGCGTGGGCGAAGGTGTTCGGAGAAATTTCCAAATTTTTGCCCGGGGATATATACATAGCCTGACCTTGTTGGTGTGACCGAGTGGAACAACTCGGTGGCACCGAGATACATAACTGCAAGCAGTTACTGCAACTCGGTGTGATCGAGAAGTTCAAATCGGGTGCACCGAGATTGAGAACCTAGATCGACTTAGTGATCTCGGTATGACCAAAATGGATGAATCGGTCAGACCGAAACGCACAAAGAAGTTTTGGAAATTTAAGTCTATGACGAATCGGGGACTCCGAGTGCTCCTCACACAGAGTGGTTAGAATTTGACTTGATCAAACTTTGTGATGTAGCATGAATAGAGTTTGAGACAAGTAAAGCATAGATAGCTAGAGAAGGTTCTTAGGCATTCTTATCCATCCACTTGGCAAAAGAAAAAAAAAACCAAACAATCAAAAAAACAAGTGGATGTCCTCGAATGAGTAAATTATGCAACCAACATGCTCACACAATAAAATGGCAAATGAAATATGTGGCAAAGCATGCACAAGAAATTCTAGCATCTATCAAGCAATTGGCGATGACTAGGTCATCTATATATGAGTATATTGACTTAGGAGTCAAATGAGAACATTTGATCATAGGTCATACTCATCGTTTAAGCACAAGTGGGGTTACCACTTTTACATAAAGCATTGTTGTGTTCACACCATTAGAATTGCTTTGACTCAATTCTTAGAGTAAAGCTCCCCCTAGATGTAAGATCCCCCTAAGAGGGATGAACTAACCTTGGGTTTTGTCGATGATGACTTCATGTAGGTGTTGAAGATGTGGATGCTCAATGTTGATGTAGATAATTTGGAGCAATCCTTTGGGGTGAGTTGCACTTTCAATACCTACACGGGTTAGTCCCACAAGGAACAAACAAGGATATCCATAGACATAGAGTGATGCACACACAAGATGATGTCTATGAAAGCATTAGATTACCATGTCCCTTGTCTTACCAACAAGAGGGTTTGTGACTCCTTGAACTAGTGCAAGATGTGGAAGTTGGTTGCACTTGTTCTTGCCAAAATGATAAGAGTGAAGTATGTTGGCGGAGTCACCCTCAAGAACTCTCTAGTTCTTCTTCTTCGGGATCCACGTCATCTTGATGGGAATCCTCGGAGTTGTAGTCGTACTTGATGAAGTAGAACTCGATGTAGTTTTGGGAACCCACTTGACCAAGGCCTTAGGAGCTTCTTCAAATGCATCAATCTCCTCTTGAAGCTTATCCTTGCCTTTTTGCTTGTGGTCTTGTGGTGGAAGATCATCTTGAGCTTGTGTCCCTTTGAAAGAAGTAGGATCATACTTCTCTTGTTGAGGAACAAACTTCGTCTTGGGGTATTGATCTTCTTCCCACTAAACTCCATTGGCATTGAACTTTCGTTCAAAACCAACACCTTGATTCTTCCGATGCCTTCCTTGCTTGCGTACAATTTCCTCGAATTGCTTACTCCCTGCAAGGCTCTTGTAAACACCTTTCTCTATAATTCCCTTCAATAAGCTATTTTCTTGCTCAAGTGTAACTTGGCTAAGAGAATCATTAGTGGAATCAAGAGAACTACTAGAAGCAACAACATTGGATTTAGCATGATTATAGTTACTACTAGAGGAAGATTCTTTCTTGTTCTTGTTACTAGACTTGACTTGAGGCATGTAAGTAGATAAGAGTAAACGCTTGGCAATGTAAGAATAACTTTTCTTGCGAAGATCATCATTGATTGCCTTTAAGAACTCATGCTCTTGCTCAAGGTTGAGCTTTTCAAAGCGTAACTTCTCATGAGTCCTTAAAAGTTCTCGATGATCTTCTAAGATAGTTTCATGAGCTAACTTAAGAGTGTTTAGTTCTTTAGTTAGAAGCTCAATCTTCTCCTTATCATTGTCATTCGTTTTATCTTGATTAGCATGATTAATTGGCGTTTCATCATAGTATTCATCACTAGAGTTGTCAACAAGTAAATCATCATCACCTAACAAGTCATCTTCATCATTATTGAAATCAACATACTCGGGGTGTGATACCTTTGTACCTTTAGCCATGAAGCATATTCCAAGTCCTTCATTTGGTGAATCAAATATGTCATAGGAGTTGGTTGACACAAGTGCTAGACTAGCAACACCTTCATCTTGAGTATATTCGGAGTCAGAGTGATAACTTCTCTCGGAGTGATTGTCGGAGTCGGAGCCGGATACCCATTCACCAACATGAGCTTGATGTCTTCGTTTTGTGTAGCTTATTGATGACTTGTCCTTCC
Source organism: Triticum dicoccoides (assembly GCF_002162155.2). Taxonomy (NCBI): domain Eukaryota; kingdom Viridiplantae; phylum Streptophyta; class Magnoliopsida; order Poales; family Poaceae; genus Triticum; species Triticum dicoccoides. The sequence continues at coordinate 89,110,928 of NC_041381.1, forward strand.
TTTCCGAATCCTTGCTTCTCCGGGATGTTCTTCATTCATAACGATCATCTCTACTCCTTCTCTCTCTTGGTGGTGATTCTTCTCTTCTACTTCTTCTTTTTGGAGAGTCTCCTCTTCTTTTGTAGGGTGTCGTACACTCATTGGAATAGTGTCCGGGTCTTGCACAATTGTAGCAATTACGCTCTCGACTAGAAGATCTTTTGTCATTGTAGGACCTTGACTTGGAACTTCTTTCCTTGCTTCTACTCTTGTAGAACTTGTTGAAGTTCTTCACCATTAGGCTCAATTCTTCATTAAAGGTTTGTTTCTCACTTGATGATGTGGGGGCTTCACATGAGGCTTTGTAAGCACCACTTGACTTGTTGTGGAGCTCCTCCTTATCCTTGAGTGACATCTCATGAGCAACAATTCTTCCAATGACTTCCATTGGCTTGAGATCTTTGTAATTGGGCATCATTTGGATCAATGTGCACACGGTATCATATTTTCCGTCCAAAGCTCTTAGGATCTTCTTGATGATGAATTTGTCGGTCATCTCTTCACTTCCTAAGTTGGCAATCTCATTTGTGATAAGAGCAAGCCTACAGTACATTTCAGCGACACCTTCACCATCCTTCATTTTGAACTTGTCAAGCTGACTTTGAAGCACATCCAACTTGGATTCCTTGACGGAGTCGGTACCTTCATGCATATCAATCAAAGTATCCCAAATTTCCTTTGCATTCTCAAGACGGCTGATTTTGTTGAATTCTTCAGGGCACAATCCGTTGAAGAGGATATCACAAGCTTGAGCGTTGTATTGGAGCATCTTCAACTCTTCCGCGGTAGCTTCACGGTTTGGTTCTCTCCCATCAAAGAATTAACCTTGCAAGCCAATACACACAATAGCCCAAACGGCGGGGTTATGTCCAACAATATGCACTTTCATCTTATGCTTCCAATAGAAAAATTAGTACCATCAAAGTAAGGACCTCTATGGTGGTAATTTCCCTCACTAGACGCCATACTCTCCTAGGTTGTGAAACCAAGGCTATGACTACCAAAAGCTCTGGAAATCAAAGCAAATGGAGACCAAAGCTCTAATACCACTTGTAGGATCGAAAGTATGTCTAGAGGGGGGGTGATTAGACTACTTGACCAAATAAAAATCTATCCTTTTCCCAATTTTAGTTCTTGGCAGATTTTAGCAACTTAGCACGGTTCAAGCAATCTTAACAAATTCAAGCAAGCATGCAAAGAGTATATGCGCAGCGGAAAGTAAAGCATGCAACTTGCAAGAATGTAAAGGGAAGGGTTTGGAGAGTGCAAACGCAATAGGAGACACGGATGTTTTTGCCGTGGTTCCGATAGGTGGTGCTATCGTACATCCATGTTGATGGAAACTTCAACCCACGAAGGGTAATGGCTGTGCAAGTCCACGAAGGGTCCACAAAGAAGCAAACTTGTCTATCCCACCATGGCCGTCGCCCACGAAGGACTTGCCTCACTATGGTAGATCTTCATGAAGTAGGCGATCTCCTTGCCCGTACAAACTCCTTGGTTCAACTCCACAATCTTGTCGGAGACTCCCAAGTGACACCTAGCCAATCTAGGAGACACCACTCTCCAAGAAGTAACAAATGGTGTGTTAATGATGAACTCCTTGCTCTTGTGCTTCAAATGATAGTCTCCCCAACACTCAACTCTCTCTCACAGGATTTGGATTTGGTCGAAAGAAGATTTGAGTGGAAAGCAACTTGGGGAAGGCTACAAATCAAGATTCATATGGTAGGAATGGAATATCTTGGCCTCAACACAAGTGTAGGTGGTTCTCTCTCAGAAAATGTAAGTTGGAAGTGTAGGCACGTTCTGATGCCTCTCTCCACGAATGAAGAGGAGGTGGAGGGGTATATATAGCCTCCACGCAAAATCTAACCGTTACACACAACTTGCCAATCTCGGTGGAACCGAATTGAGAAACTCGGTCGGACTGATTCTACAAATTTAGTGACTGTTAGGATTTTCGGTGGGACCGACATGCAACTCGGTAGGACCGATATGGTTAGGATTAGGGCATAACGTAATCTCGGTGAGACCGATTACACAAAATCGGTGAGACCAATTTTGGTAATAAGCTAACCAGAGAGTTGGTCAGGTAAACTCGGTGGGACCGATTCGCTCATTCCTGTGAGACCGAAATGTTACGAAAGGGAAACAGAGAGTTTACATTGCAATCTCGGTGGGACCGATAGCTCATCTCGGTGGGACCAAAATGTTATGAAGGGAAACAGATAGATTGCAATCCCATCTCGGTGAGACCGAGATCCCTGTCGGTGAGACCGATTTGCCTAGGGTTTGTGGTAGTCGCTATGACATATGCAACTCGGTGGCGCCCGATAGGAAGAATCGGTGGGTCCAAGTTTGACTTTTGGTTTAGGTCATATGTGGATGTGAGAAAGTAGTTGAGGGCTTTGGAGCATATCACTAAGCACTTTGAGCAAGAAACTCATTAAGCAACACCTCATCCCTCCTTGATAGTATTGGCTTTTCCTATAGACTCAGTGTGATCTTGGATCACTGAAATAGAAAGTGTAGAGTCTTGTGCTTTGAGCTTGAGCCAATCCTTTTGTCCTTAGCATTTTGAGGGGTCCACTTTTCTCATCCATGCCATGCCAATCATTGAGCTTTCCTGAAATATTTATCTTGAAATAGCATTAGCTCAATGAGTTGTATGTTGTTAGGAATTACCAAAACCACCTAGGGATAGTTGCACTTTCAGGTCACAATAGCCGGCCACAACATGCATGTAAAAAGTTCTTGGGAGTTTGTGCTACAGTTAGCTGTCTTCCCCCTACTCGTCAAACTCTTCCAGTAGTGCTAGTACTCCATGGCGCGATCCATTGACAAGCAGGCAGGAAAGTTATCGTATACTCGGTTTGTGGTGAGTGGCATGTCGAGTGACCGTGTGGGGTCAAGCCGTGGAGGAGGGTGAGACATGAACGCAACAGACCTGATTTAAACGTTTGGTTGGGGCGAAGACAGAGGCCGGATTGCTAGTCGAGCTCCTGATGAGCTGGACTATCATTCTACGGGGTAGTCCGAACTCGTTTGACAGGGTTTGGCGGCTTGAATGTTGATGTGGAGCTCAGCTTGATAAGGCCGAACTGTGCTTCCGCTGCGAGGGCTGCGGTGTGTTCCTCAGTACGGAGGGAACGATCCATGTTTCCATGAACTTTTATAACACCGCGTGGGCCTGGCATTTTAAGTTTTAGATAAGCGTTGTGCAGAACCGCATTGAAGCGGGCAAATGTGGTTCGTCCGAGTAGTGCCTGATAGCCACTACGAAAAGGAACGATGTCGAAGATCAAGTCTTCGCTTCGAAAGTTGTCCGGCGAACCGAATATGACCTTCAATGTGATTGAGCCTGTGCAGCGGGCCTCTACACCAGGTATTAGTCCTTTAAAGGTAGTTTTAGTGGGTTTGATTCTTGATGAGTCGATACCCATTTTCCGGACTGTGTCCTAATATAGCAGATTAAGACTGCTGCCGCCGTCCATGAGGACTCTTGTGAGTTGCAATCCATTGATAATTGGATCGAGGACTAATTTGGCTGAACCTCCATGATGGATACTGGTCAGATGGTCCTTGCGATCGAAGGTGATCGGGTATGCTGATCATGGGTTGAATTTTGGGACGACTGGTTCTATTGCATAGACGTCCCTTAACGCACGCTTGCGCTCCCTTTTGGAGATATGGGTAGCGTATATCATGTTCACCATCTTGAGTTCGGGGGGAATTTCTTCTGTCCCCTTTTGTTTGGTGGGCGAAGCTCCTCATTGTCATCCTCGCTGGGTGACCCCTTCCTCGTTTGCTCGGTGTTTAACTTGCCGGCCTGTTTGAAGACCCAACAACTTCTGTTGGTATGGTTAGCAGGCTTGTCAGGGGTGTCGTGAATCTGGCAAGGTCGATCAAGTATTCGGTCCATGCTAGATGAGCCGTCCTTGTTTCTTTTGAATGGCCTCTTCCGTTGACCGGGCTTGGAGCCACTAAATCCAGTGTTGGCCGCCGTGTCTTCGGCATTATCAGTGTTTGTTCCGACGCTTATTATTTTTATTGCGTCGGGGCCTGCCATTTCTATTCTTTGCTTCGGAAGTGCCCGGATCGCTGGTAGTGTTGCTGCTATGAGCCAGCCAACTATCTTGACCTGCGCAAAAGAGGGTCATGAGTGATGTGAGGGCTGCCATGGACTTCGGATTTTCTTGGCCGAGGTGTCGGGCAAGCCATTCATCGCGGATGCTGTGTTTAAAGGCTGCTAGAGCCTCGGCGTCCGAACAGTCAACAATTTAGTTCTTTTTGACTAGGAACCGGGTCCAGAATTTTTTGGCTGACTCTCCGGGCTGCTGGACTATGTGACTGAGGTCATCAGCGTCCGGAGGTTGGATATAAATGCCCTGGAAGTTGTCTCTAAATGTATCCTCCAGGTCTTCCCAGCTTCAATAGAGTTTTCTGGGAGGGTGTTTAACCAGTGTCAAGCTGGCCCCTTAAGTTTGAGGGGGAGGTATTTGATGGCATGTAGATCGTCACCTCGAGCCACGTGGATATGGAGAAGGAAGTCTTCGATCCATACTGCATGATCTATTGTGCCATTGTACGACTCGATGTTCACGGGTTTGAACCCTTCTCGGAACTGGTGCTCCATTACCTCATCGGTGAAGCATAGGGGGTGCGCAGCGCCTCTATATCGGGCCATGTCAGGACGCAGTTCAGATGGTGTCCGTATGCGGTTTTCGGCCCGGGTGAGGTTGTGTTTGTCGCGCCAGGCTTGATGGCCATCTTCTCGCGCTGGGGCCCGCCCCCTTGACCCTTATATTGATATATAGTCTGACCGGCTCTATTATCCAGGTCCTGCCATAGGTCATAGGTGTATCATGTAGCTGTTGTCTCTCTACCTTTATGGCGGGGTGGTGCAGGCGGGTGTTCGGCTTGAGTTGCCGCTCTGTCCAGGCCACGTAGTGGTCGGTCAGGTCCGTCAGCAGCGTTATGCTTGGGCGATATAGGCTCTGGGGCCTTGTCGTTGAATTGGGGCAGCAGTTTGCGCTTTGGGTAATTCTTGGTTGGGCGTTTGAGGCCGTATTCCTCGGCTGCTAGGACATCAGCCCGTCTGTCGTTTAGTAGATCCTGATCAGCTTGAAGCAGTTGCTGCTTCTTTTTTAGGCTTCTTGCCGTGGCTATTAGCCGACGCTTAAAGTGCTCTTGTTCGAAGGGTTCCTCTGGCATGATGAATTCTTCGTCGCTGAGGCTCTCATCTTCTTCAGAGATCGATACGTAACTACCATCCTCCGAGCCCTCGTTCCCGATGGGGTCGTCAGGGTCGACTTGCCCCTCCTCCCATTCATCCTGTTTAGATTGTGGTTCGATAGGGGCTTCCTGGTCTTCGGTGTTATCCAGAGTATTATTGTCTCCGGTGCCGGTATTGCTGTCTCTTTTCTCCACACGGTCTACAGCAGCGCCACTGACGACGATGCTTTGGTGGTGCCACAGGAGAATTATCCTCGACTGGGTCCTTCCCACCTTCGCCGTCATTTTCTTTGGGGGTGTCCACCATGTATATGACATATGTGGAGGTAGCCGTCCAGTGTCCAGTAAGCGGTGGGTTCTGGCTTTGCTCTTCTCCGACATCGTCGTCCATGTCGTCGATGTCTTCGGAAGTGTAATCAACCATGTCGGTTAAGTCCTCCATAGTGGCTATGAAGTGGGTGGTGGGCGGGACGTAAAATTCCCTGCTCTTAGCCCCTAGTGTGGGCTGGGCGTAATTTGGCAGCGATCCTTCTGTAACGGCGAGAGATCGCATTAAGTCCAAATCCTCATTTAAGAGCGAGGTCTGGACATGGAAGCGAGAATCCGTGGAGCAGGGCGGAGCAGGAGTTTCCTGGTCGAGCTCATATGACACAGACCTCGAGAGTTCGGAGCTGGTGCACGGAGGTGAGTCCGGCTCGATGAGGATAGTGGGAGCCAGGAGTGATTCCTGGCTGGCCGACGGAACGATCCCTTCCGTATCTCCGGTGTTGAGCTCTATGGCTGCGAAGGGTCCGGCGGACTCTAAACTCCCATCTTCGGATCTGGTGAGGAGTTCTGGATCTAAGTCCAGAGCTTTGGTTGAGGCTGCGAACCCTTGGAAGATCAAGTCTCCCCAGATATCATCGACATAGTTTAGGTTTCTGAAGCTGATCTGATGACCAGGGGCGTAGCTGTCGACCTGCTCCAGGTGGCCAATCGAATTGGCACATAGTGCGAAGCCGCCGAACATGAAGATTTGGCCGGGAAGAAAAGTCTCCCTAAGGGCGGAATTATTGTGGATGGTTGATGGAGCCATCGAGCCTTCTGGTGATGACACACTGGAACTCTCAATGAAAGAAGCAATGTCGGTGTCAAAACCGGCAAATCTCGGGTAGGGGGTCCCGAACTGTGTGTCTAAGGATCGAAGGTAACAAGGAGGCAGGAGACACGATGTTTACCCAGGTTCGGGCCCTCTTAATGGAGGTAATACCCTACTTCTTGCTTGATTGACTATAATGAGTATAGGGGTTACAAGAGTTGATCTACCTCGAGATCGTAATGGCTAAACCCTAGATGTCTAGCATGTATGATTGTGTTCTTGCCTTACGGACTAAACCCTCCGGTTTATATAGACACCGGAGAGATCTAGGGTTGTACAAAGTCGGCTACAGAAGAAGGAAAATACACGATCTGAATGCCAAGCTTGCCATCTATGCAAAGGAGAGTCCCATCCGGACACGGGGGAGGTTCTTCTATCTTGTATCTTCATGGCCCATCAATCCGGCCCACATCACATAGCCTGGATGCCCGAGGACCCCTTAGTCTAGGACTCCCTAAGGCGCACCCCCCAGGCTTGTGGCTTCCTCGTGAAGCTTATGGTCCTTCCTCGATGCTTCAGGGGTCTCTTTTGGTCCCCAAAAGATCATCGTAGTTCTGCACAAAAAACGACACCACGGTAGTTCTGCTGGAAATAGTGTTAGTCCGGGTTAGTTCAAATCAAATCATACCAAAACCATATAAAATTGTTGTAAACATGGCATGAATACTTCATAAATTAGATACATTTTGGACCTATCAGACGCCTCATGCGCCGACGCTGCCACGTGGTTGGCTGCTTTAAACGACAGCTTGTGGCATTTTCTCGAGGCTGCCGCCGGTGCCTTCGACGAAGACTATGGGGTGTTTTCTCAGCGTGCCTGTGTTTACCTCAACTCGAGAGCTAGCAGGTTGGTGCCCGGAGCGGCTCAGACAAATCATCACTACGTGGGGGCACCCATGATGTGGAGGCCTCGTCCTCTTCCAAGTCCAAGGAGCCAATCATCATCGATATCTCCAATGATGAGGAGTAGCTTGTCTTATTAGCTCACTATAAGGACCTATGTTCAGCTAGCTAGCTACGCCGGTTAAGCATGTTCGGTTTACCTGTTGCAAGTGCTCCTCCTGCCTTTCCTTAACAAATTCTAGTGAATTGTCCTATGTACTTTTACCAAGCAATCTGATCCTCTAGTATATATGTCCTATATGTCGTGCAATGTGGTGCTCACTTATTAACTATTTGGTTAATTTGTAGTCGTGTTCAGTTAACTGTTTGGTTCAATTCTGCAATGTGATGTTCAATTCTTGTGGGTGCAATTTTGTATTGTCTTCCATGTGAAAAATAAATCGAATTTGGCTGTACAAAATACATGAGAAACAAATACAATTGCTATATTTCCAAGTTGTCAAGCATGTTTGGATTGGTTAACTATCTGATCTTCTAGTATGTTATATATTGTGCAATGTGGTGCTCATTTAATGTTTGGTTCATTTGTTGTGGTGTTTAGTTAAGTGTTTGGTTCAATTCTGCAATGCGATGTTCAATTGTTATGGGTGCATTTTTGTATTGTCTTCCATGTGAGAAATAAATCGAATTTGGCTGTACTAAATACATGAGAAACAAATACAATTGCTATATTTCCAAGTTGTTAAGAATGCTTGGTTTGGTTAACTGTCTGATCTTTGCTACTTCTTGAGCTTGCGTTGGTTTTCCCTTGAAGAGGAAAGGGTGATACATCAAATTAGAGATAAGTATTTTCCTCAGTTTGAGAACCAAGGTATCAATCCAGTATGAGGAACACACAAGTCACCAATGGTTGCACCTACACAAACAAACAAATACTTGCTCCCAACGCGATAAAGGGGTTGTCAATCCCTTCACGGTTACTTTCAAGGATGAGATCCAATAGAGATAGGTATAAAATATAAAAAAGTGCAAAATAATGTAAAGGTAAATAATTTGCAGCAAGGTATTTTTGGGTCTTTGGTTTTGTAGATCTGAAAATAATATGATAAAAGATAGACTCGGGGGCCATAGTTTTCACTAGAGGCTTCTCTCTTGAAAGAACGCATACGATGGGTAAACTAATTACTGTTGAGCAATTGATAGAAAAGCCCAAAGTTATGACGATATCTAAGGCAATGATCATGGATATAGGCATTATGTCCATGACAAGTAGACAGACTCCTCCTGCATCTACCACTACTACTACTCAACACATCAACCGATATCCAGCATGCATCTAGTGTATTAAGTTACGGAGTAACGCCTTAAGCAAGATGACATGATGTAGAGGGACAGATCCAATCAATATGAATAAACTAGTTCTAGTTGTAATAGATCATGATACAACTCCGAGCGTCCATTAACGTGGACACGGCTACTTGAATAGATTACTTCCATGCGGGGTCCACCAACTTACCCAACACGCTCGTTTAACGCCAGACGGACACACTTTACCGGGTCATGTCCGGCCTAGGCTGATCGACACAATGTAGTCCTACCTAGACTCAACAGAGAGGTCAGCCCGCCGTCTATATCCTAAGCGCCCAGGGGTCTTGAGCCCATCTCCCTTGGCACTCATGCGCATTGCGTATGCGGCCTGGGGCAGACCCACCTCCTTATACAAGTGCAGGCGATTACTCCAACCGGGCGTGCGCCGCTCAACTGCTGACGTCTATAGAGCTTTCAGAGAAACATACGATGCTGAGTGCCCATACTTATTCCCGCGCGGTGGTTAGTGCAAAAAGGCCAGAGGCCTACTCAGATCACATATCCAAACCCGTTAGTGTCTTGGGAGCACGCCGAGATGACTAGTGATCCTATCGCCCGTCTCGCAGACTTGCGACAAGGGTCACGCCCATCCCTCTCCAGGGTGGTCTGCCTGCCCGGCTGTGCCGCGTAATTATCTCGCGGGTACCCTCTAGGTCAACTCGACTTCACAAGAGACTATCGGGAACTCAGGTCCACCTCTACCAAGGTGGTACCGCATGTCCCTTCTGTCCCGCTGATACAGTAAACGAGGAATAGGTAAAGGTAACAGTGTGTCCGTAACATCAAGGGGGAAATCCTAGGAATCACCCTCGATGGATTCCCACTCGATGTAACCGTCAAGGTGAACTTGGATGAATCACCCTCGGTAGTTTCAACACTTGAGGGGCTGCACGACAGAGGCATCATTGGAGGTGGTGAAAGAGGAATCACCCTTGATAACCCGCACTCGATGTGCTACACTACAGAGATATCAACATAATGGGATAAGAGGCATCACCCTCGTCACTCGATAGTAGCTCTGTAGAGTCGTACGACTAAGGGGGGTGTCGGTGATGTGTCGACCTTAGTTCATTGATCACATTGATCGAATCACCGGTAACAAAGCGAGATAACAAGGACAAGGGTGAGGGGTCACTGATGGATCACTAACCAACCTATACTAAGCATACAGGATAACAGGTAAAGTAACAACAGCAGGTTACAAAAGCAGGTTGTGCATCAAATAAGGAGCTATTGAAAAACAATAGAAAAATCTAATGCAAGCAGGAGAGAGAAATAATGCACGATGTAGAAATGATCAAGGGGGTTTTGCTTGCCTGGAAGCCCTGCTGAAAGAGGCTGATCGTCAGGGGTGTAGTCGAACTCGGGAGCAGTGTCGTTCTCGGGTTCCATCGGAGAGAAGAGGGGGAAGGAACAATAAATATAAAGCAACAAATGCATCATGATGCATGACATGGCAATATGTTGTGCTAGGGGTGACTGAAGTGCTAAACATTATAGATGGAGCGGGAAAATATCTGTGGATATTTCCCCGGCTTGAGGCAGTTATCGGACAAACAATCCGGAGGGGAAGGTTCCATGCTTGCAGTGTTAGAGACATGTGATAGGTATGTGGATAGCATAAACAGATTCATCTTATTTTTCTAAGAAATTTTCATATATAAATTATTTTCATCTGAGTTATAGAGTATTTTCTATTAATTTTCGGAGTTCTATTGATATTCTGGAAATCCTGAATTTATTATTAATTTGAAATGAACAGTACTGGGAGCTTTTACACCCACTATGGGCTAGCCACAGTGGATGACAGGTGGGGCCAGGGGGCCAGTCAACACCCAAACAGTAGTCAGCTGAGCTGACCACTGACTGGTCAAACTGGCGGGTGGGGCCCTCCTATCATACACAGTAGCTAACTAAATTAACTAACTAAGTTAATTAGCTATTTGGGCCCGACTGTCAGTGGCTAACTAATTAACAAATTAGGTTATTTTGTAAAACCAGATTAAGTTAGCGGGTGGGGCCACATGCCAGTGGTTGCGGTGCACAATCAATATGTAGACTTGGGTCAACGTGGTCAATGGGGCCCACTGGGGCCACTGGCAGTAACTCAGGGCGGACCCCACATGGTGCCAGGTCAGCGGTGGCGCCAGACCGTGGCGGATCTTCACCGGACTCGGCCAGAATTTTGCTAGGGGCGGCCATATAGCGTGTGGTTGCTTGGTCGCCTTAGAACAGGTGAACAATGACGCATCAATTGGTGCAGCCGACCGAAGCTGGGGCTACTGGAAACGGTGTCGACGGTGAGCTAAGGCGGCGGCCGAAGCACGGGCAGGTCGGATTCGACGTTGCGGCGCGAGGCAACCTAATCTGAAGGTGCAGGTGGCATCGCCGCGAGGCCCTAAGCAGGCTAGTGTATTCGGTTGGCTTGGGGGTACACAGTGGCTACGACAGCGAGCCCTACAACAGCGGCCGGAACAGTGGCTCTGGCAACAGCAAGCGGCAGCAACGGATCGAGCCAGAGAGAGAGAGGGAAAGGAGGCTATGCTCACCAAGGAGCACAAGGTTGTTAAAAGTATAGGATGAATGAATATTGTGTTGTTTCTGTTGTATTGATCTGACCCAGGTGTGGGATATATATAGAGTACAATATGTGAAGAGACTTGGAGTAGGGGACAAGTCGTACATGGTTTAAACCAATCCTATCTCTAACTCCTAATCTCTAACTTAAACATAACTATACTTCTAACATTCCCCCTCAATTGTAGCGGGAGTGAAGCGGATGATGGCGACTGAATTTGAACTCTTGTGCTCCCGTCGTCTTCTCCGCCACGCCATCATCAACTGCGTCTCTGATGGGTCACCATCTAGGGCGGTGACTGCGTCCCCTTCTGGTGCCTTCCTGCCTTCTCCTCTATTCCCTCCCGCAGTCACAGCGGGAGTGGCGTGGACGCTAGTGACGACGCGGACGCTGTTGACTGGAGTTGTTGCCGATGAGTTGTAGACGTAGCCATTAATGTCAACGTTGAGGTAGCCGATCATGGTGATGTAGCCGTGGTCGAGGTAGTCGTGGTCGATGGTGTGGTCGTCGTGGATGATGAAGCCGCACAAAGCCGGAGGCGCAAAAAAAATGCGCTATTACGGAGTTGCAGACATGGACGATGCACCGCGTGGATGTCAGAGGGTGTCGTCGGCGATGAGTCCACCGGTTTTGCCAAGACCGGAGGAGGCCCATCGAGCACACATCGGTTTTGCCAGAACCGTGTGGCCGTGTAGGGTCGTCACTGTAGTGACGCCATGTCGATGCAGTCCTGTAGTTGTGGATGACGCGGTCGATGCCGTCGTCGTGACGCGGTCATTGCCGTCGTCGAGGTCGCGTCTTGCAGACAAGTCTGTCAGAGGACGCTAGGTGTCCATCTTGTGGACGAGGCGGCGGCAGTGTGTTGATGATGATGGTGATGAAGACCACGTTGATGAAGACCTTGGCGATGAAGTGTCGGCGATGCAGCAACATGTCGACAATGATGCATCATTTGGAGGAGTCGCTCGTGGTGATGGGGTGTCGATGTCGTGTCGTGCTGAAGAAGACGATGAAGAATTGCATCTCGTTTCACACCGGCCTGGCGTGTGAACAGTGCATATTGAGGTCGCTTTTCGTAGGTGTGGTCGATGAAGTATGTTGGCTCGCGGACGGGCTAGTCGTACATGTCGATGAAGTGGCACAGGGTCGATGCAGAGGTGTCGATCGGTGCTGTAGATGTCGATGCAATTGCAGCAGGCCGGCTCGGTGCAGATGTGTTCGGCTTGGTGTAGTTCGGCTTGTTGGCGCAGTCGCGAAAACTGAAGAAGTCGATGTAGCGACTCAAGTCACAGCTGACGACGGGAGATCTGATCGATCGCCATTGAAGCCGCCGGTGCGTCTGTAGACGCGTACGTGTAAGCTCGATGCATGCACGTACCTGGCATGTTGGTTTCTTCACGTCCCACGTCCTGGGAGGCTACGCCATGTGTGTGGGCATTGTAGCCCACGGCGTGCTCGACGAAGGTTGCGGGGCCGGCTCGATGAAGACTCGGGCGCTCAATGTAGTTCGCTCGGATGGCTCGTGTCTGGTTTAGAAGGCTCGGTGTAGGTCGCTCGATGCTCCGGTCGCTGATGATGCCGGTGAGGTACCCTCCCGTGATCAGAGACATGGCGCCTCGTGCAACGTAACCTCTCTCTGGAGTCCGGTGCTGATGCGTGCTGGTGGAGCTCGATTGCCGGTGCTGGCCTCCAGGAGTTGTGCGCCGTACCATGGGCACGTGCATATCGAGAGAGCGCTGCTGTTGGTGGCGGCCGCTTGATGCACTCCTGCGCGCCGGAACGGAGTCCCTGGCCTGAAGTTGATGTCGTGCTGTTGGAGAAGCCGGTTCGATTAGATCGTACTCACCACCAGAGCAGATAGCCGCTTCCATGCCTGCGCATTGGTGGCTGGGTGCCCGTGCGGACCGGGCGAGTAGCCGGTATTGCCGTCGTCCGGATGAGCGCGAGGCATTCGCCGGTGGACGCCGGCTCGAAGCCTGCCGTGACTGCAATTTGGCAAGGAGATCTGTCTGATGGGCATCCATCTATGAAGATTTCGCGCTGGTTGGAGGGTCAATGTATTTATTTGGTGGCTAAGAAAAATTGGTCTAAGGGATTTCGAAAATTGGAACTGATCTAATCTAAGAAATTGATCTAAACTATGAAACCGATCTGATCTTTTGATCGATCAGGTGCCGCGCCCCCGGGGAGAGGAGATTAATCTCCCGGGGGGCGGCGCGCTGTGGAAGTAGCGGAAGGTTCTAGGATCGGCGTCGTTAGACAAACCGCTCTAATACCATGTTAAAAGTATAGGATGAATGAATATTGTGTTGTTTCTGTTGTATTGATCTGACCCAGGTGTGGGATATATATAGAGTACAATATGTGAAGAGACTTGGAGTAGGGGACAAGTAGTACATGGTTTAAACCAATCCTATCTCTAACTCCTAATCTCTAACTTAAACATAACTATACTTCTAACAAGGAAGGCACCAGAAGGGGACGCAGTCATCGCCCTAGGTGGTGACCCATCAGAGATGCAGTTGATGATGGCGTGGCGGAGAAGACGACGGGAGCACAAGAGTTCAAATTCAGTCGCCATCGTCCGCTTCACTCCCGCTACGATTGAGGGGGAATGTTAGAAGTATAGTTATGTTTAAGTTAGAGATTAGGAGTTAGAGATAGGATTGGTTTAAACCATGTACGACTTGTCCCCTACTCCAAGTCTCTTCATATATTGTACTCTATATATATCACACACCTGTGTCAGATGAATACAACAGAAACAACACAATATTCATTCATCCTATACTTTTAACAAAGGTGGCTCGTTGAGGAGTTTAGGAGCAACAATGTCACCGGATTCAAGGGGGGTCGCTGGCGACCGAAGGTCGAAGAAGGAGTGCGATCCGACAATGCAGGGTCATCCAGCTCGAACGAGAGGTTGTGGACAACGTAGAGGGTGTCGGCGGTGCCACCCGACACGGTCCTGCGGCATGGATAAGGCGGTGGCTACGTGGGCGACGGATCCTTGGCGATGGCAGCGTCGGGCGGCTGCGTGTGGAAGAAAGCGTGGGAAGAATTGGAGAGGCTAGAGTTCTCCAGGGAGCTTGGGGGCTTATGCGCGCGGGGAGGCAGCGGATGACCAACACATGGCCATCCATGGCCATGGGCAGCCGCACGGCGGCCTCCGAGCCTCGGTGGACATGGGGTTGATGAAGGAGGGGGGTTGGGTTGGGCCGGTCCTGTAGCGACGAGCCTAAGTGCACAGTAGGTGTTAGCCTTTTCTCTTTTCTTTTTATTTCTTTTTATGTTTTCTTTTATTTCTTCTGTCTTGTATTTATTTTTAATAGCAATTGAATTATGTAAAATATGGAACTTGGCACATTAATTACATTGCAATATTAGGCACTGCCTCAAAAAGTTTGGGAGATATTTAAACTAGTTTGAATTTTTCATAATTAGAAAAACATTTAAAAATGCTAACTTGGCACTGTTTTAAAAGCTAGAGCCCAATTAAGCAAACAAGTTATGATGTTTATCTTAACCAATAATTGTTATAGAATATTTGTGAGATGAACTATTTTGCCATCATGTTTGTGAATTTAAATTCTCACTTTAAATTTCAATTTTTAATTTGACTTTAATTTTTACCATGGGGCAATTTTCCTTAGTAAAACTTGATGACATGGCACCATTAGTGTGAGGTCACTGTAGCATGACACTAGGGGTGTTACAGAAGGCGGCGGCAAGATCAATCTGATATTTTCTCGGTATAAACCCTAGACCTCTCCTATCTATATAAAGGGAGGTCTAGGGTTCTCATTAGAGATCCAATCGAGAACTCAACTCTTGTAGACATCTCAAACACCATTGTAAGAAAAAGCAGGATGTAGAGTATTATTCTTCGGAGGCCTGAAACTGGCTAAACTGTGTGTGCAGACTCCGTTCCAGTACTTCCGATCTCGTCATGAACCCTGCTGAGGGATCTGACGACAATTCACTTTGTCAGCTACCCCAGGCAACTCCCTTCATTGGATAAAAGGGCCCTCAGCCCGCCTAGGAGGGCCTAGAGGAAGTGAGCAGTCCGAATTGTAGAGGGAACAAAGAGGGGTTGCCGTAATGCCATGGGTGTAGTATTGAGCCTCATGGGCAAGTATATAAAGATTACAAGACTTAGAGGGCAAGAAGGATCTTCTAGAGATAAGGTAGGAATCATATAGGAAAGAATACAATCGATCTTAACAAATCCTAGCCTACCATAATCTATACTCCAACACCCCCCCCCCGGTAGTCCCCACAGTCGTAACGGGAGCCACATGTACGATGTTGCGTCACGGATGCATTGGCCGTAGAGGAAGCCGGTGAGTTGCTCAAGCGAGGTGATAGCCCTTTGTGTCGATGTCGAGGTAGCCGAGAGCGTATGGTGGTATAGCCATGGTGGAGGTAGCCGTGTGAGGGACATTGTGGTCGATGTCGAGTCGTGGTGGTCGGCGTCGTGTGCTACTTGTGAGATGCGTTGGGATTTTTCTGAATAGGAGAGGATGATGCAGTACAATAGAGATAAGTCTTTCCCTCACTTAAGAACCAAGGTTATCAATCCAATAGGAGAACCACGCAAGACCTCCTGAATAATACCTACACATAAAATAACAAATACTTGCACCCAACGCAAACAAGGGGTTGTGAATCCCTTGACGGTTAATTGCAAGGATCACATCTCGTAGTGATAGATGAATAAACAAAGACACAAAATAAAATAACGGTAAATAAATTGCAGAAAGGTATTTTTGTATTTTAATACATGATAAAGAGAGAACCGAGGGTGATACGTCTCCAACGTATCTATAATTTCTTATTGTTCCATGTTATTATATTATGTGTTTTGGATGTTTTATATGCATAAATATGCTATTTTATATTATTTTTGGGACTAATCTATTAACCTAGAGCCCAGTGTCAGTTTCTGGCTTTTTCCTTGTTTTTGACTTTTACAGAGAACGAATATCAAACGGAGTCAAAACGAACTAAAACTCTATGATGATTTTTCTTGGACCATAAGACCCGGAAGACTTAGGGAGAGGGCCAGAAGAATCTGAAAGAGATGACAAGCCTCTAGTGCGTGCCCCAGGGGGGCGCCCCCTAGCTTGTGGGCCCCTCAAGGGTCCTCTAACACTAACTCCGCCTCTATATATTCTTAAATATTCAACAAACATCTGAAGCGTCCACAAATAATTTTCCGTCGCAATTGATAGAAAAGTGCATAGTTATGACAATATTCGAGGCAATAATCATGTATATAGGCATCCGGTTCAAGACAAGTAGACCGACTCATGTTTGCATCTACTACTATTACTCCACATATCGACCGCTATCCAGCATGCATCTAGAGTATTAAGTTCATAAAGAACAGAGTAACGCCTTAAGCAAGATGACATGATGTAGACAAAGTAAATCCAATTAATATGAATAAACCCCATCTTTTATCCTTAATGGCAACGATACAAGTACGTCATGTCCCTTTCTGTCACTGGAATTGAGAAACGCAAGATCGAATCCATCACAAAGCACCTCTCCCATTACAAGATAAATCAATCTAGTTAGCCAAACCAAACGGATAGACTAGAGAGAAATACAAAGCTATACCAATTATGCATAAAAGATTTTAGAGAAGAATCAAATAATATTCATGAATAATCTGAACATAAACCCACAATTCATCGAGTCCCAACAAATACAACACAAAAAGGATTACATCGAATAGATCTCTAAGAACATCGATGAGAACATTGTATTGAAGATCAAAGAGAGAGACAAAGCCATCTAGCTACTAGCTATGGACTCGTAGGTCTGTGCTAAACTACTCACACATCATCGGAAGGGTAACAAGGTTGATGTAGAGGCCCTCCATGACAGATTCCCCCTCCGACAGAGTACCGAAAAAGGTAACCAAATGGGATTTGCGAAGAACATAAACTTGGAGCGACAGAAAAAGTATTTGGGGTGGCTCTCTAATGTATTGGGAATATTTGGGAATTTATGGAAGTGGAATTAGGTCAAGATATGTCACGTGGGGCCCACAAGCTTGGGGGCGTGCCTGGCAGGCTTGATGCTCACTCATGACTCTTCATGTTCTTCTCCCGAAGCTTCTAGGGTCCCTTCTGGTCTAGAAAAAATCGTCAAAAAGTTTCATAGCGTCTGGACTCCGTTTGGTACTAATTTTCTAAAAATCCAAAATCAAGCAAAAAATAGCAACTGGCACGAGGCACGAGGTTAATAGGTTAGTCCCAAAAAATGATATATAATTGCATAATAAACATCCAAGATTGATACTATAATATCATGGAACAATCAAAAAATATAGATACATTGGAGACGTATCAACACCCCGAAGCTTAATTAATTCTTGCTCGTCCTCGAGTAGGTAAATGATAAAAACAGAACTTTGATGTGGAATGCTACCTATCATATTCATCATGCAATATCTTTTGTGGCATGAATATTAAGATTCGAATGTTTCAAAGCAAGTCTATAATTTGACATAGAAACATCAATACTCAGGCATACCAACAAACACTAAAGAACGCTATCCCTACAAAATCATATAGCCTTGTCATAGTCCATCTTCTTAACACAAAGTAGAAATCATGCACTACCCCGGTGTCAGGCAAGAATTGGTTCATTCTTTTTAATGAGCTTCGGCTTTTTCAACCCCCACGCAATACATGAGTGCAAGCCATGTATATAGCATTATGGGTGGAATAGAATACTGTGGTAGAGATTAATATGGTGAAGACAAAAAATGAGGAACTCTCACATTGACGAGGATAATCAACGAGCTATGGAGATACCCATACACTGATGTCAATGCAAGGAGTAGGAATTGCCATGGAACGGATGCACTAAGAGCTATAAGTTATGAAAGCTCGAAAAGAAAACTAAGTGGGTGTTCATCCAACTTGCTTTCTCATGAATACGTCGGGCATTTGAGAAAGCCCATCATTGGAATATACAAGGAAATTTCTATAATGAAAAAATCCCACTAGTTATATGAAAGTGAATGCATAAGAGACTCTCTATATGAAACACATGGTGCTACTTTGAAGCACATGTGTGGAAAGGAGAGTAACATTGCCCCTTCTCTCTTTTTCTCCTATTTTTTTGTTGGGCTCTTTTTGGCCTCCTTTTTATCTTATTTTTATTTCCTCACATGGGACAATGCTCTAATAATGAATAATGATGATCATCACCCTTCTATTTACTTGCAACTCAAAATTACAACTCGATACTAGAACAAAATATGACTCTATATGAATGCCTCTGGCGGTGTACCAGGACGTGCAATGATCTAGTGTAACATGTATGAAAATGATGAACGGTGGCTGAGCCACAAATACTATGTCAGCTATATGATCATGCAAAGCAATATGACAATGTTGATGTGTGTCACAAAAACAACTGTGGAAATTGCATGGCAATATATCTCGGAATGGCTATGGAAATGCCATAATAGGTAGGTATGGTGGCTGTTTTGAGGAAGATATAAGGAGGCTTATGTGTGATAGAGCATATCATATCACGGGGTTTGAATGCACTCGCGATGTTTGCACCATATCTCGAGGTGACAAAGGGAAACACACGGTACCGAAGGGGCTAGCAAATGGAGGAGATGTGAGAGTGTGTATAATCCATGGACTCACATTAGTCAGAAATAACTCACATACTTATTGCAAAAGTTTATTAGCCCTCGAAGCAATGTACTACTACGCATGCTCCTAGGAGGGAGGTTGGTAGGAGTTAACCATCGCGCACCCTGGAACTTCATGCAACGGAAGACACTCAATAATAATAGTGCTCCAACTTCTTAACATAATGAGAGACTATACGTGCATGCTTCGGGAATCACAAACATTAACACCAATATTCTTACTAAACCATAATCATTCACTAGTACCTCCCACACATTACCATCTTTATATCGCAAAACTATTGCAAGATCAAACTTAGCATATTCAGTGATCTACATGAAAGTTTTTATTATCCCTCTTGAATACCTATCATATTGGGACCAAATTCATAACTCGTGCAAATTGCCATTACTACCTTTCAAACTCTCAAAATAATATAAGTGAAGCATCAGAGTGCAACTATTTGTTTAAAATATAACCACCACTGTGCTCTAAAAAATATAAGTGAAGCACTAGAGCAACTGCCTAGCTCAAAAGATATAAGTGAAGCATAAAGAGTATTCTAACAAATCACGAACAATGTGTGTCCCTCTCAAAAAGGTGTGTCCAGCAAAGATGATTGTGGCAAACTAATAAACAAACAAAGCAAAGACTCATATAATACACGATGCTCCAAGCAAAACTCATATCATGTGATGGATTAAAATATAGCTCCAAGTAATTTATTGATGGTTGGTAGATGCTACTTCTTGAGCTTGCTTTGATTTTTCCCTTGAAGAGGAAAGCATGATGCAGCAAAGTAGAGATAAGTATTTCCCTCGGTTAAGAACTAAGGTATGAATCTAGTAGGAGGAACACACAAGTCCCCAATAGATGCAACTGCACAAACTAACAAACACTTGCACACAACGCAAAAAAGGGGTTGTCAACCCCTTCACGGTCACTAGCAAGCATGAGATCGGATAGAGATTGATATAAAAGATACGTAAAAGTGTAAAATAAAGTCATGATAAATAAATTGCAGCAAGGTATTTTTGTGTTTTTGGTTTTGATAGATCAGAAAATAATATGATAAAAATAGACCCGGGGGCCATAGGTTTCACTAGAGGCTTCTCTCTTGAAATAAACATATGATGGGTAAATAAATTACTGTCAAGCAATTGATAGAAAAGCGCATAGTTATGACGATATCCAAGGCAATGATCATGAATATAGACATCACATCCGTGACAAGTAGACCGACTCCTGCCTGCATCTACTACTATTACTCCACACATCGACCGCTATCCGGCATGCATCTAGTGTATTAAGTTAACAAGAACGGAGTAACGCCTTAAGCAAGATGACATGATGTAAAGGGATAGATCCAAACAATATGTTAAAACCCCCATCTTTTTATCCTTAATGGCAACAATACAAATACGTGCCTCGCTACCCCTACTGTCACTTGGTGAGGACACCGCAAGATTGAACCAATCACAAAGCACCTCTCCCATTGCAAGAAAGATCAATCTAGTTGGCCAAACCAGATCAATAGATCGGATAGAAATACAAAGCTATCTTTATCATGCATAAAAGAGTCCAGAGAAAACTCAAATAATATTCATAGATAATCTGATCATAAATCCACAATTCATCAGATCTCAACAAACACACCGCAAAACAAGATTACATCGAATGGATCTCCAAGAACATCAAGGAGAACATTGTATTGAAGATCAAAGAGAGAGAATAAGCCATCTAACTACTAGCTATGGACCCGTAGGTCTGTGGTAAACTACTCACACATCATCAGAAGGGCAGCAAGGTTGGTGTAGAGGCCCTCGTGATCAAATCCCCCTCCGACAGAGTACCGGAAAAGGCCCAGAATAGAAGCTTGCGGCGGCGGAAAAGTATTTTTGGTGTGCCCCCTGGTATACGAGGAATATTTGGGTATTTATAGAGCTGGAATTAGGGTTAGGAGAGTCTCAAATGGCCCACAAGCTAGGCCCCCCCCCCTAGGGAGCGCCTCCAGGGCTTGTGGCCCTGTCCTGGTTCTTCTGGCCTCTTCCCGAAGCTTCCTGGGTGTATTCTTGTCCAAGAAAAATTGTCAAAAAGTTTTGTTCTGTTTGGAGTCTGTTTGGTATTGATTTTTTGTAAAAGATAAAAACAAGGAAAAAACATATCCTAGCACTGGGCACTAGGTTAATAGGTTAGTCCCCAAAAAGATAGAAAATAATGCATATAAAACATCCAAGATGGATAATATAATAGCATGGCACAATAAAAAATTAGATACTTTGGAGACGTATCAATTGACAAAAGAGGGGATGCCATCCGGGGCATCCCCAAGCTTAGACGCTTGGTTCTCATTGAATATTACCTTGGGGTGCCTCGAGCATCCCCAAGCTCAGGCCCTTGCCACTCTCAATTCCTTCATCCATCGTGATCTCACTCAAAACTTGAAAACTTCAGCACACAAAACTCAACAGAAAACTAATGAAATCTGTAAGTTTAACTAGCAAATCATAAACAATAGGTACTATTGTAAACCCAGTCATATTTTATTATTGCATAATACCTACTTTATTCTAACTTCACCATTACTTATACCCCCTGATACAATCCATAGATTCATTAAAACAAGCAAACAATGCAATGAAACCAGAATCTGTCAAGAACAGAACAGTCTGTAATGATCTGGCTAAACGCAATACTTCTATAATTCCAAAACTTCTTAAAAATTAGGACAAGATGGGCAATTGTATATGGATCATGTGTAAAAAATTCAGAATTTTATCACGTTCTGGCGAATTTAAATAATTCGGTACTGGGCGCAAAAGTTTCTGTTTTCTCACAGAATCAAATCAATTATCAACCAAATCATTCCAAAGGCTTTACTTGGCACAAAATCTAATTTAAAAAACAAAGTCACAACCATAACAGTAGCATAATTATGTGCACACCAAAAAAACAGAAAATATTTGGTTGTCTCCCAACAAGCTCTTTTTTTATAGCCATTAAGATAGGCTTGGGATATTAATGATGCTCACATAAAAGACAAGAATTGAAGCACAAAGAGAGCATCATAAAACATGTGGCCAACACATTTAAGTCTAACATACTTCCTATGCATAGGCATTTTAGGAAAAAAATTATCAAGACAAACAATTTCTAGCATATGCAAATAGGAAGAAGTAAGCATTAATAATTTTAACACAAAGAGAGGTGATTTAGTAACATGAAAATTTCTAGAACCATATTTTCCTCTCTCATAATAATTACATGTAGGATCATACTCAAATTCAAGAATATATCTATCATATACAGTATTCTCTTTATGATCCAAATGCATAAATTTTTTATAATCTTCCGAGATAGTGGGATTAATATTAACTAAAGTCATGACCTTTCCAAGCCCACTTTCTCCAATAGTTTCATAAGACTGAACACTCTCCAAATGTGTGGGATTCTTTTTTCCTAAAGTTGACACTCTTCCAAACTCACTTTCAATATTATTGCAAACACTATTATCAATTTCATATTCATCATGAGGCTTAAATAAATTTTCAAGATCATAAGAAGCATCACCCCAATAATGATCATTAAAATGAGTAGCGGAATAACAAAATCATCATCCCCAAGCCTGGGTGTTGCATATCATTAACACAATTGACATGAATAGAATTTATAATAACATCATTGCAATCATGTTTTTCATTCAAGGAGCTCTCGTGAATCACTTTATAGAATTATTCTTTTAACACTCCATCGCAATCTTCAGATTCACGAATTTCAAGCAAAACTTCATAAAGATAACCAAGTGCACTGAAATCACTAGCAATTGGCATCATAATTGGATCTTTTAAAAAATATTAGCAAGAGGATGAGGATCCATCTTATTTTTCTTATTTCTTTTCTGTTCTTTTGAGTGTTGACATGAAGACAATAAAAGCAAGCAAGCAAACGAGCGAAAAGACAACGAAAAATATTTTTGTGTTTTTGTAAAAACATTTTAGAAGTGTGGGAGATGAAAAAAAGAGGCAAATGGAAAATGCAAGGAAATGCAAGGAAATGAAAGTTTATGTGATGGTACTTGATAGCTTTTGGTGATGTGTCCCTGGCAACAGCGCCAGTAATGCTTCCTGCTACTTGTGAGCTGCGTTGGGATTTCCCCGAAGAGGATAGGATGATGCAGTACGGTAGAGATAAGTATTTCCATCAGTTAAGAACCAGGGTTATCAATCCACTAGGAGAACCACGCAATACCTCGTGAACAATACCTACACACAAAATAACAAATACTTGCGCCCAACGCGAACAAGGGGTTGTCAATCCCTTGGCAGTTAATTGCAAGGATCAAATATCATATTGATAGATGAATAAACAAAAATACAAAATAAAATAACGGTAAATAAATTGCAGCAAGGTATTTTTAGATTTTAATATATGATAAAGATAGACCCAGGGCCCATAGTTTTCACTAGAGGCTTCTCTCTTGAACATGGCATGCGGTGGGTAAACAAATTACTGTTGGGCAATTGATAGAAAAGCGCATAGTTATGACGATATTCAAGGCAATGATCATGTATATAGGAATCACGTCCGATGCAAGTAGACCGACTCCTGTCTGCATCTACTACTATTACTCCACACATCGACCGCTATCCAGCATGCATCTAGGGTATAAGTTCATAAAGAACGGAGTAACGCCTTAAGCAGTATGACATGATGTAGACAAAGTAAACCCAATTAATATGAATAAACCCCATATTTTTATCCTTAGTGTAAATGATACAAGTACGTGTCATGTCCCTTCCCGTCACTGGGATTGAGAAACACAAGCTCGAACCCATCACAAAGCACCTCTCCCATTGCAAGATAGATCAATCTAGTTGGCCAAACAAAACGGATAGATCAGAGAGAAATACAAAGCTATAACAATCATGCATAAAAAAGTTTAGAGAAGACTCAAATAATATTCATGAATAATTTGATCATAAACCCATAATTCATCAGATCCCAACAGAAACATCGCAAAAAAATTACATTCAATAGATCTTCAAGAACATCGAGCAGAACATTGTATTGAAGATCAAAGAGAGAGAAGAAGCCCTCTAGGTACTAGCTACGGACCCGTAGGTCTGTGGTAAACTACTCACACATTATCGGAAGGGCTGCAGGCTAATGTTGAGGCCCTCCGTGATTGATTCCCCCTCCGGCAGAGTACCGGAAAAGGTCTACAGATGGGATGTCCGAAGAACGGAAACTTGCGGCGGCGAAAAATGTTTGTTTGGAGTCTGTTTGGTAATGATTTTCTTAAAAGCCAAAAAAGCAAAAAACATCAACTGACACCGGGCACTTGGTTAATAGGTTAGTCTGAAAAAATGATATATAATTGCATAATATCAATGACATCCAATGTTGATACTATAATAGCATGGAACAGTAAAAAATATAGATGCGTTGGAGACGTATCATGGAAGTAGTCGCCGTGCAGCAGCGGGCGCAAGGAGGCGACGTGTTAGTCACGAGTGTACTAGTGTCGAGGTACTGGCGCATCGAGAAGAAGATGGCGTTGATGAGCCGTCGCGCCGGGTTTGCCAAGCCCGGGGACACGTCGTGGATGAAAGCATGTGTCGTTGTTGCCAGCATCGAGCATGCGTAGACAAACAAAGTCGATGTTGACAAGGCATCACTCCAGGCTTGCCAGGCTCGGGGACACGTCGTGGACGAAGGCATGCATCGGTGTTGCCAGCATTGGACATGCGTAGACGGGGACCAGCATGAGATGTACGCCACATGGATGGGTCTAACAGGGAAGGACTCGGGAATGGTTGCAGCACAAGTCGGCATGGGGCCGATGTCGCACGTGATGGTCGGAGTAGATGAAGTGGTTCGGGAAGATGACGACAACGTTGGCGAAGAGCTGGTGCTGGACGAAGACGAAGGTGGTGGACAACAATGATGGCTATGGGGGTAGCAGTGGCGGCGACAGAAGAAGAGTGGCGGCGGTGGCCTGAAGAGGTGGTGGTGGCTAGGTTAGGAGCACGACAATGGTGCTCGAAGTAGGCGAGGAAGAACCCGATGGCATAATGAAGACCAAGCACGGATAGTAGCGTCCCCAAGCCAAGGCAGGCGGCGCATCGCATATCACATAGAAGTCGATGCGTGGGGACATCAGAGTGGACCGCATGGTACAGAGCTAGAGCCTGAAGGGCGACGCAAGGCAGCGCGTGGGCCAGGGCGACAACGAGAAGACCTTAGGGTGGCGGTGTTGACCGTGTGTTGTAGCGCTATAGCCCAAAGGGGTGACGCAGCGGTGGTGTGAGGGTCGATGCAACTGGGGCGACGACATCAGGGCAGCAACATGGACCGCGTGTCGCGGCACTACAGCCTAAAGAGGCGACGAAGTGGCGGTACCTGGGTCGATGCAGCCGCGAGAAGAACCACAAGGAGGAGATGCAACAGTAGTATGTTGCTCGATCGATGGAGGGATGTGCTATACTCGGGGACAGTCTACACAGGACCTGCGGAGGTGCAACCAACGGGTCAGATCAGTTGCACGACGAAGATAGGGCGGATCGCAGGCGGGCGGGTGATCAATCTGATTGAGTGTTAGGTCCGGGATGCCGCTACCCCTAATTGAACCATTACTATGCACCACTTCCACTGAAGATCTACAAATCAACTTGACCAAAGAATACCCATAAATCGAAAAGCATTACACATCAATAACAATCATACATAATAAAGTTCAAAAAATACTCAATTACTTTCAATGAATAATCCAATCATTAACCCACAATTCATTGAATCCCAACAAACACACTGCAAAAGAAGATTACATCGGATACAACTCCAAGGAGAACATTGTATTGAGGATCAAAGAGAGAGAAGAAGCCATCTAGCTAATCATACAACTATGGACCCGTAGGTCTTTGGTAAACTACTCACACATCATCGGAGGTGCGACAAGGTTGATGTAGGAGCCCTCCATGATCGATTCCCCCACCGCAGAGTACCGGTAAAGGCCTCCAGAAGGGATCACGGAAGAACAGAAGCTTGCGGTGGAATACTTGTTCTACGGTCTCGCGGTAAAAAATAATACTAGCCTATCATAATCTATACTCCAACAAGAATTATCACCAACAGGATGAGGGTCTGTAGAGGAGGAGACCTAAGAGACATGCACTTAGGCTAGCCATAGTGGGAGTAACTTAGGTAGTAACTTAACACATCCCAAGACAATTTTGCTTATGTGGCAAGTATTTAATGAGGAAAGAGGTGCTTGTGGTAACATGATATGTTTTTTTTTGCGGGGAAAAAAGGAGTTCTCATTACTCAAGGAGGCTTCTCAGCGAGAGCCAGGTTTACAACAAAATCCATCCCGACAGTAAGCCAGACTGCTGTGCGCGGAGTTCTACGGCCATAGGCGGCCAGCTCATGACTAATCCCGTTCTGCAGACGGCTACAAAGAGTAAAAAAGATCTCCCTAGCATCGCTTCCAGCCAACCTACGAATCTCCTCTATAAGTTCACGATGTGACGATCTATCCATCTCGCGCGCTGTAATCATCGACACCGCCTCCGCGCTATCCAACTCAACCAGAATAGGTAGGTTAGATCGGTGCAAGGCCAGCTCCAAGCCTTCTCTGCACGCTGCTAGCTCCGCCTCTAAAGCGTTGTCGCATGTACGTAGCTCCCTACATGCGCTGTAGATGATCTCGCCTCTGTCATCCCGCAGGATCATACCTCCTCCTGCTGCACCTGTGGCCGCTATGTAGCTCCCATCCGTGTTCAACTTAACCCAGCCCGGCTGGGGCGGTACCCAGTGTGCGCGCACCTTGGGCGCCGTACTTTCTGGAGCGCGTGGTGGTGAAGGCAGGACCACCATCTTCCCTTTCTCTAGGTTACCATCAGGACGTTGCTGTATGCACAGGAGTGAGTTGATGTATCCGTGCAAAAAGCGTCGAGAGGCTTCGGCAGTGGGCAGCGCCTTGTCGTGTGTGATCTCATTCCGGACATGCCATACTCTCCACATGGTCATGAGCACCACCAGTCTCGCCATCTCATCCAAGGGGTCCAGCAGTGAAAAGATCCACTCTGGGCCAGTGTTGACGATGGCCTCCACCTTGGGGATGTTGCAGTCCAAGGCCATAACTCGCCAGAGCTCTCTTGCCAGGGGACACCTGCAAAGCGCATGGAATCCATCCTTACTGTAACATAGCGCTTCCCGAGGCAAAATGAGTCTATGAGATAATGAATGAAGCAATCTATGATACTACTACTATGTTACTTTGCACTATGAAGGTAGTAACTTACACTAGTGTCATATGCATGACACTAGTCTAAGTTACTCCTCCCTATGACCAACCTTATGTTGATATGAAGAAGAATATGTTCAGTCACAAACTCCTGCGTGCATACAAAGAAGAATGGTTTTTTTTTTGGGTCCTGAAAGTCAGAGCTGGATGGCATGCGTGTGCTCAGGCTTGTTCGGAATCCGATGATTCCGCTGCGGCACGCCACGTGTTCCGATTGTCCTGGTTTCGTAGAGCCAGAGCGCACACGTATACAGTTCAAAGTGGACGGCAGATGAACTGATGAATGGCCCGGACCCCGGCCGCAGCATGGAGCGCTCCGTTCCATCCATCATATATGTATACTCTTGTCTGTTCCATCAACTGCAGCAGGTGTACGTACACTACTACATATGCAGATATGTAGCTTAAAAATGTACGCAGGCATGCGTCATGGCGCAGGGGTTGTTTGGCTCGCTGCGTTCAGGTCCCCAACACTTAACGCCATAGTTGCTGCTGCAGATAGATTCCGCGTGTCGTTTCTTGTCAACTCCAATGGCCTCGACAAGCAATGCCCAAGGAAGCATGTACTCCTCTCGTTTCGGTATATGCCTCGTCTGTATTTCCAGACCATCCATTTAACCGATGAAATACGTGTTATATTTTGTATATAAAGTATATTCCCCTGGTTGTATATCCAAGAAGCTTCCCACACGAACAGATAGAGGTGTATGAGGTGAGAAGATGGTCTTCAGCGGCCCCACGTCGCTCGCGCAACCCTAGCCCGCCTTCCTCCAGCCTCTTCCCTCCTCTCCTTCCCCTCGCTGCCGCCGGCGGCGCCGACGGGCAATGGTCATGGCTCTGGCGGCAGCTAGGATCCTCTTCTCTTGCGTGCACCAAGGGTTGCCCTAGGCAATCCTCCCAGGCTACTACTAGAAAAATGTTTATAGGTGGCCTCAGAAGAGCGACGGGGCATGACCAAATACCCGTCATTGTTATTATAAAAAAGTAGCAGCGACGGGTAGAAAAACAGACCCGCCACACCTACATCAATTTCAATGGCGGCGTCAACTAATACACGTCACAGGTAAACTCTTTCGAATTAGCCAGTGGCATGAAAAGAGCAGTGGCGGGCACTAACTAAGTGCTCGCCTTTTAAGTAATAAAGCGCCCATTTTCAAAAAAAGTAGGTGCCCGTCACTGGTTTGTCTTAAACGAGTGGTGGGCGGTGAAACACACTTGCCACGACTACGTCTCGGCAAGCCACGCCAATTATTTTTGAAAAAGTTTGCGGTGCTGGGCGCCTGCGCCCGCCCGCCACTGCTCTATCCGCACACTTACTCCCGCATCCGCCCAACCCGGACTAATCCATTTTCAGTAGTCTCATTAGTTCCTCTCCTCTCCCCTTCCGTGTGCGCCCGTATCCGTCGCCATCTCTTCTATTTGTCGGAGGCTCCTTCCACATTGTCCGTCGTCGCGGCCGCCGCCGGATCTACCTTCCATGCCATCCGTCGCCGCGACCGCCGTCGGATCTGCCTTCCATGCTGTCCACTACCACGACTGCCGGAACCGCCTCCCTCCGTACTTGCGTCCGCCGTCGAAGCCGCCCGCAGTATACTATCTCCCCGCCCGCCCGCCCGCCCGCTGAAGAGTTGCTTTAATTAGGTAGGGTTAGAGTCTGCGTCTAGATATTTTGTAGACTAAATTATGCTTTAGAGTTTCATATTTCTGTGTGATTGATGTAATCTTCATCTACTAGCCTCATTTAGTTGGGTTAATTAGCCTCTAGATAAATGTTTTTGCAATGCAATAGACGGTGGCAATGTGGTTTGATTATTATTTTTGCATTGCAATAGGAAGTGGCAATGTTATCCATTTGATGTGTTGTACATGTACTATTTTATTTGTGGAGATTCAACAATGAGTGCCAACGTTTTGGCAAAACGTTGATTCATTTCCGTTGCACCAAATTTCGTCACTCTACATGTTCATTTTTTAAGCAAAAGTCATGCCAAATTTCATTTCTACCACTCACTATGAGTGGCATTGTTCAAGTGCATGGGATAAGCATGTTTAATTTTCTTACATGTGAGTGGAATTGGGTCAAATTTGCTTATATATGACAAGTGCATGGGCTTAGCATGTTATTTGCAGGGATTTAAAAATGGGTGCCAACGTTTTGGTGAAATATTGATTAACTTTCGTTTCACCAAATTTCTGGTACTCAGTATGTTAAATATTCTGCAAAGGTCATGCCGGCATTTTTACCCTTCTTAGTCGGTTCTTCTTCTCAATATTACTTCTATAAGCTAGTTTCCATCTCAACTATTTACAATTGATATGTGCTTCATAATGATTATTAGGGATCATGGGGCATAAGATTTGCCATATCTGCAAAAGTCCATGTATGGATAGTTGCTAACTGCGGTACAATTCGGGCTCTTCTTAAAGAAGGGATTTCAAAAATCAATGGTATCGGTCTTTAACTTCAACTAGTATTCAATTCTAACCTTTTGTGTAAGTCTTTTACAGACTTTATTATTAATTATAGACTGGTGCATAGTGTATTCCATGCAACATAAGTGTTGACTTCAACAATTTATGTGGTAACATTATAGACTTTGAGGATGATAAGGGGCGCACATTCAAACTAGATGTGCATAAACCAAGGGATATAACCATCATAGGCTACGATGGATGGAAGAAATACATTTCACAGAATAACCTCATTGAAGGAGAGTATGTAGCCTTTTCTTGAAAGGAGCGTTCAATGGGTTAAGGACAGTCTATTTCTACAGCCAAGATGAGATGAGGATGACAAGGATCATGACGATAGCCAAGATAACCAAGATGATAGGGACAACCAAGATGACGAGGGGAACGAGAAAGATGAGGACCGCCAGGATGATGACGGCAGACTGATGAGGATGAGCAACATGATGAGGATAGCGAAGATAATTACGATTATGATCCATTCAGTTCTGCAAAATTCTCTCAAAGAATGAAGAGACTTACTCACTCGGGACGAGACCATAAATGTCATCGCGACGCTACCATCCAGTGTGGCCTTCGAGGGGAAGCCCTTTGTGCACCGTTTAACTAAGACCAACGTCATCAGAAACATCATGGTGAGGTGTTTTGTATTATTTCATCTTTTTGTTTATGGTGAGATGTCTAACATTGTGTTCTCTCTGTTTGATCTTAATGACGGGGAAGTTCAGAAATTACCTATGAAGATATTTTCCGGAGTGGACATCCCCGTTGTCAGCAAAGCTGGAGTATGACATGGACCAATAGGGCGTATCACCAGGGTTCAGTACAAGACGGAGCCAGACGAGCGCATATCCTTCTATGAGGCCAGTTGGCGGGAGTTCATGGCAGGAAAGAGAGAACTAAGGGTCGACACACCAGTGATAATCACCATAAGGAATAGCAACCGCAAAGGCTTGCAGATGATGGTTGTCGTTGACCATGTTTAGAAATAAGGTCCAAGTCAGGAATATATTAGTTGATGAACTGTAGTTAGTATGTTAAGATGGATGTGATACATTGATGTTTGTTTGTTGAGTGGAATTTTTTTTGAAGTGTTACTTAATTAGTTTGTTGTTTGTTTCCATGATGGATTGAGTCTGGTTCAGTTATATTGAGAATCATATAAAACCTTTTGGAAGTAATGTGCGTCAACACGCAATGCCAACAAATGATGTTCTCTCTTGAGCCTCGCCCGCGAGTGGCGGGCGCTAGGCACAACCACCACTGCTAACATGGCACTGATGTCTACTACGCAACCTTCTTCTTGTAGACTTGTGTTGGGCCTCCAAGCGCAGAGTTTTGTAGGGCAGTAGCAAATTTCCCTCAAAAGGATGACCTAAGGTTTATCAATCAGTGGGAGGAGTAGGATGAAGATGGTCTCTCTCAAACAACCCTACAACCAAATAACAAAGAGTCACTTGTGTACCCAACACACCCGATACAATGTAAATTGTATAGGTGCACTAGTTCGGCGAAGAGATGGTGATACAAGCGTAATATGGATGGTAGATGTAGGTTTTTGTAATCTGAAAATATAAAAACAACAAGGTAGCAAGTAACAAAAGTGAGCAAAAACGGTATTGCAATGCTTGAAAACAAGGCCTAGGGTTCATACTTTCACTAGTGCAAATTCTCTCAACAATGATAACATAACTGGATCATATAACAAGCCCTCAAGGTGCAACAAAGAATCACTCTAAAGTTTCTATCGGAGAACGTAGGACAAATACGTGCATCAACCCCTATGCATATATTACCCCAATGTCACCTCGGGAATCCGCGAGTTGACTGCCAAAACATACATCAAGTGAATCACAGAACATCCCATTGTTACCAGAGATATCCCATCGCAAGACATACATCAAGTGTTCTCAAATCCAATACTCAATCCAACATAGCAAAACCTCAAAGTAAAAGACTCAATTCATCACAAGGTAGAGAGGGAGAAACACCATATGGTCCAACTATAGTAGCAAAGCTCGCGGTACATCAAGATCGTGCCAAATCAAGAACACGAGGGAGAGAGATCAAACACATAGCTACTGGTACATACTGATACGTCTCCGTCGTATCTACTTTTCCAGACACTTTTGCCCTTGTTTTGGACTCTAACTTGTATGATTTGAATGGAACTAACCCGGACTGATGCTGTTTTCAGCAGAATTGCCATGGTGTTGTTTTATGTGCAGAAAATAAAAGTTCTCGCAATGACCTGAAACTCCACAGAACACCTTAGAAAAAACAATAAAAAATCCTCGCAAAAGATGAAGACCAGGGGGCCCACACCCTGTCCACGAGGGTGCCCCCCTGGGCGCGCCCCCCTACCTCGTGGACCCCCTGGTGGCCCTCCGACGCCAACTCCAACTCCATATATTGGCTTTCGGGGAGAAAAAAATAAGAGAGAAGAAATCATCGCGTTTTACGATATAGAGCCGCCGCCAAGCCCTAATCTCTCTCGGGAGGGCTGATCTAGAGTCCGTTCGGGGCTCCGCAGAGGGAGATTCGTCACCGTCGTCATCATCAACCATCCTCCATCACCAATTTCATGATGCTCACCGCCGTGCGTGAGTAATTTCATCGTAGGCTTGCTGGACGGTGATGGGTTGGATGAGATTTATCATGTAATCGAGTTAGTTTTGTGAGGGTTTGATCCCTAGTATCCGTTATGTTCTGAGATTGATGTTGCTATGACTTTGCTATGCTTAATGCTTGTCACTAGGGCCCGAGTGCCATGATTTCAGATCTGAACCTATTATGTTTTCATGAATATATGTGTGTTATTGATCCTATCTTGCAAGTCTATAGTCACCTACTATGTGTTATGATCTGGCAACCCCGAAGTGACAATAACCGGGACCACTCCCGGTGATGACCATAGTTTGAGGAGTTCATGTATTCACTATGTGCTAATGCTTTGCTCCGGTTCTCTATTAAAAGGAGGCCTTAATATCCCTTAGTTTCCAATAGGACCCCGCTGCCACGGGAGGGTAGGACAAAAGATGTCATGCAAGTTCTCTTCCATAAGCACGCATGACTATATACGGAATACATGCCTACATTACATTGATGAACTGGAGCTAGTTCTGTGTCACCCTATGTTATGACTGTTACATGACAAACCACATCCGGCATAATTATCCACCACTAATCCGGTGCCTACGAGTTTTCCATATACTGGTTCTCTCGTATTTACTTTTCCATTGCTACTGTTACAATCATTACAAAATACCAAAAACATTACTTTTACTGTCTTTACTTTTGTTACCGTTACCACCACTATCATAATACTTTGCTACTAAACACTTTGCTGCAGATACTAAGTTTCCAGGTGTGGTTGAATTGACAACTCAGCTGCTAATACTTGAGAATATTCTTTGGCTCCCCTTGTGTCGAATCAACAAATTTGGGTTGAATACTCTAACCTCGAAAATTGTTGCGATCCCCTATACTTGTGGGTTATCAAGACCTTTTTCTGGCGCCGTTGCCAGGGAGCATAGCTCTATTCTTTGAGTCACTTGGGATTTATATCTGCTAGACACTATGAAGAACTTGAAAGATGATCGAACTACTATTTTGCTCTCAACTACGAGGGGAGGTAAGGGACTGCCATCTAGCCTTGCACTAGATTCTCCTTCTGTTATGAGTAAGTTTGCGACACCTAAACCTGCTTCTGCTATGAATTCTGATATGTCGCATGTTATTGATGATGCCACTTCTGCTATGCATGATACTTATGATGAAACTACTTCTATGCTTGATACTACTGTGCCCCTTGGTGAATTTCTTGATGAGCAAATTGCTAGGTCTAGAGAAAGAGAAATTATTGAACCTGAACACGATGATGTTAGTGATGATGAAAATATGCCTGCTATTCCTGAGGGTTATCTTTTTGATGCAGAATCTTCTGCAGCTATTCTTGCTTGCCAGGATAGATAGGAAGTTAAGAAGTTGCTAGTTAAATGGAGTAAAGAATCTTTTAGAGATAGAATGAAACCCGACCTTGCTTTTGCTACTTCACCTATCTGTGTTCCTGATCAGGATTATTATGATTTTTCTGTTGATCCAGATATAATTACTTTGGTTGAATCTGATCCTTTTTATGGCTATGAATCTGAAACTGTTGTGGCACATCTTACTAAGTTAAATGATATAGCTGCCCGGTTTACTAATAATGAGAGATCACGCTACCTTTATTTACTCAAAATATTTCCGTTCTCATTAAAGGGTGATGCTAAGATATGGTTTAATTCTCTTGATCCTGGTTGTGTGCAAAGTCCCCAGGATATGATTTATTACTTCTCTGCTAAATATTTCCCAGCTCATAAGAAACAAGCTGCTTTCAGGGAAATATACAGCTTTGTGCAAATTGAAGAAGAGAGTCTCCCACAAGCTTGGGGGAGGCTTCTCAAGTTACTTAATGCTTTGCCTGATCATCCTCTTAAGAAACCTGAAATATTTGATATCTTTTATAATGGACTAACTGATGCTTCCAGAGATTTCCTGGATAGTTGTGCTGGTTCTCTTTTCAGGGAAAGAACACCGGATGAAGCTGAAATTCTATTGAATAATATGTTGGCAAATGAAAATAATTGGGCACCTCCTGAGCCAACTCCTGAGCCAGTTCCTGAGCCAATTACTGAGCCTATTCCTAAACTAACTCCGAAGAAGAGAGGTGTTCTATTTCTCAGTCCCGAAGATATGCAAGAGGTAAAGAAATCTATGAAAGAAAAAGGTATTAAAGCTGGAGATGTTAAGAATTTACCTCCTATTGAAGAAATACATGGTCTTAATTTATCGCCCGTTGAAGAAGTATATGATCTCAATTACTTATTTACTGAAGAACCTCCCGATATCCAGACACAGGTAGTAAAGGTAAATTCTCTCTACAGATATGATAAAGCTGAAGTCCCTCCTACTAAAATTGCTAGTCAGTGCTTGGATGAGTTTGATGAATTTATGTTTAAACAAGATGACTTTAATGCTTATTTTGGTAGACAATTAAAACAGAATACCTTTATGATTAAACGCTTGGGTGATTATATGGCTGATATTAGAGGTGAACTTAAACTTGTTAGCAAACATGCTTCTATGGTTACCACTCAAGTAGAACAAGTACTTAAAGCTCAGAAAGAAGCGCTTGATGAAATGGATAGTAAGAAAAATGATTATGCTGTTAGAGTGGCTACTAGAACCGGTAGAATGACTCAGGAACCTTTGTATCCTGAAGGCCACCCTAAGAGAATCGAGCAAGATTCTCAGAGAAACAATATTGATGTACCTAGTTCTTCTAAGAGGAAGAAAAAGAAAAATGATAGAACTTTGCAAACTTCTAGTGAACCTATTGCTGAACCACCTGAGAATCCAAATGATACCTCTATTTCTGATGCTGAAACACAATCAGGTGATGAACATGAACCTAGTGATAATGTTAATGATAATGTTCATGTTGATGCTCAACCTAGTAATGATAATGATGTAGAAGTTGAACCTGCTGTTGATCTTGATAACCCACAATCAAAGAATCAACGTTATGATAAAAGAGACTTTGTTGCTAGGAAATATGGTAAAGAAAGGGAACCATGGGTTCAGAAACCCATGCCTTTTCCTCCAAAACCATCCAAGAAAAAGGATGATGAGGATTTTGTGCGCTTTGCTGAAATGATTAGACCCATCTTTTTGCGTATGCAATTAACTGATGTGCTCAAAACAAATCCTTATGCTAAGTATATGAAGGATATCATTACTAATAAAAGAAAAATACCTGAAGTTGAATTTCCACCATGATTGCTAATTATACTTTTAAGGGTGGAATACCTAAGAAACTTGGAGATCTAGGAGTACCTACTATACCATGCTCCATTAAGAGAAATTATGTTAAAACTGCTTTATGTGATCTTGGAGCCGGTGTCAGTGTTATGCCTCTCTCTTTATATCATAGACTTGACTTGAATAAGTAGACACCTACTGAAATATCTTTGCAAATGGCTGATAAATCAACTGCTATACCTGTCGGTATTTGTGAGGATGTGCCTGTCGTGGTTGCAAACGTTACTATTTTAACGGACTTTGTTATTGTTGATATTCCCGAGGATGATAGTATGTCTATTATTCTTGGAAGATCTTTCCTTAATACTGCAGGGGCTGTTATTGATTGCACCAAAGACAATGTCACTTTTCATGTTAATGGCAATGAGCACACGGTACACTTTCCGAGAAAACAACCTCAAGTTTATAGTATCAACTCTATTGGAAAAATTCCATCGATTATATTTGGAGGTTTTGAATTTCCTCTCCCTACTGTCAAGAAAAAGTATGATATTCTTATTGGGGATTTTCATATCCCCGTTGAGGTAACTTAGTGTCATTCGAAATTTCTCTGGTTCCGTGATTATTCGGAATGAGTTTGTTAACAAGACTTGATCAACCTTGTTAGTGGGTTCATTTTGATGATCACGAGATGGATGAAACTAGAAGCACAACCTTCTGTACCCTTCTTTATATTTTCTGTTATTTAGTAGAAATAAAGTAAAATAGTATTTTTCTGTCTGTCTCCTGACTTATCCGTGCAATATAAAAATATCCCGAAAATAAAAGTCCTCAGAATGCCATGCCAATTTAATATGATTTTTTTCGGGAATATTTGAGAATTTACTGTGCAAAAATTACCACGGGGGGAGCTGCCACCTGGCCACGAGGGTGGAGGGCGCACCCTACCCCCCTGGGCGCCCCCCTGCCTCCTGGGCCCACGGTGGCCCTCCTCCACTTATTCATGCACCCATCTTCTTCCTCTGCCTCACACAAACACGAAAAACCAACTCAAGCACGAGTTCCAGCCCCCGTTGCTGTGATTTTCGATCTCCTTGCTCAAAGCACCTCTCGCAAAACTGCTTGGGGAGATTGTTCCTTGGTATGTGACTCCTCCATTGGTCCAATTAGTTTTTGTTCTAGTGCTTTATTCATTGCAAATTTGTGCTGCATAGGTTACCATGTTCTTGAGCTTGCATGTCAAATTTATACGGTTCCAAGTAGTTCCAATTCTTTATATAGGCTCTAGGCACTTGTGGGAGTTGTTACTATCAATTTTATTGAACTTGGTTTACTTTTATTTGAAGTTACTAAAAATTTCAGAAATTTTCCAGAGGAAACAATATGTTGAGGAGGATGTTCCAAGGTGGTTCTTCAAGGAAGCAAGGTCCCAGACTTGCAATACGTGATGCTGACGAAGAACCACCAAGAGACGCTCCTGTGAGGCCTTGTGAAAGGCCTTCAGAAAATTTTATGAATCAAGTGGGAATCAAAGAAGAATTTAGCACATATTTGAGTAACGCCGGTCTTGAAGACTTTGAAGCTGACAAATGCCCCTAGTATCATGATCTCACAAGTTCATTTGTGAGGAGGTTTGAGTTTTCATCTTCGCGTAATTCTCCTTCAGTCATGTTTGACCTTTATGACAAATCTTATACCATGGACTTAGAGGATTTCACTTCTTCTTGCAAACTTCCATCTTGGGGTAATGTCAGGGATCCCCCTAAATCTGAATATAGAGACTTTCTTACTAGAATAACTATGGGGGAATCTAGAGATATAACACAAGCCACTATAGGGAGCGTTCACTTTCCTGCTATACATTATTTTGCTCTCTTCATAGGTAGATGCATAAATGCTAAGGATGAAGCATGTCACATGTGTGTCCCTGATCTCAGCATCCTCAGGAGTGCTGTGTTAGGAGACCAATCTTATCACATGGGAGCCATTGTAGCTCGCAGGTTGCATCAGAATAGACATAGCAGAGATTTCTTTGGAGGAATTTATGCAACCCATTTAGCTAATTTTCTTGAGATAGACATTTGTGAGGGTGATATGGAGTTACCTCCTTCTTATTTAGATTTTGATTCTATGGTTTCCCACCATTTTGTTGAGAGGACTGAACCACCTCTCCAGTATCGACTAATCTTTGACAGACGTCGTGTAGTCCATATTGCTCTTCCTGCCCTTGCTTTCTTTGATTCACAGGCAAAAAGAAGATATATTATTACCAGAGAGGAGGCAGATGAGCACGAAAGGAGAGCGGAGGCTGCTCGACTCCACGCTACAGCTCAGGCGGCGGTAGCCGCTGCATCGCAGTACGACCCCAGCTTCACATACGGGTATCCGCCAGGCCATCCCTGGCAATAGACCAACTTAGGCCAAAAGCCTAAGCTTGGGGGAGTACGTATCTCCCACCGACATTACATTCATGTTCACCACACACTCATTGCTAGATGTCGGTGCTCACACTCTTTCACTGTAATATCCATGTTAGTTTAAATTTCTTTTTCTAGCTTTCTTCTTGTGTGTTTGATAAACTTTAAGAAAAACCAAAAAAAATAGTTAGTCTACTTTCCATGCTTGTAGTAGAATTAAAAAGAAAAACCCAAAAATATTTCCCGTTCTTCTTTTACTTGTTGGGAGCTTTCCTGTGTAAATAGTTTTTATTTCTTTTCTTTTCTTTGGGGATCGAGAAGACCATATTGAAAATGCTTAGTGACTCTTATATGCATGATTGATTATTTAAACTTAGAGCCCATATTACTTGTCTTCTCTCTTGAGTTGAATGCTTGCAGATTCTAGCTTAGTCCAATGCACGTGCACTCTTATTATTATACACACCGTTTGGTCGTGCAAGTGAAAGGCAATAATGATGATATATGATGGACTTATTGGGATGAGAAAAGCTGGTATGAACTCAACCTCTCTTGTTTTTGTAAATATGATGATTCATCGTTCCTGATTCAGCTATTATGAAGTACACATATTTGCAATGACATTTAGAGATTATAGTTGCTTGTGCCATGCTTGATTAGCTATGAGTTATAATGGTTTACCTTGCGTGCCAACATGCTATTAGAATGATTATGATGTGGTATGATGGGATGGTATCCTCCTTTAAATGAATCAAGTGACTCGACTTGGCACATGTTCACGCATGTAGTTGATCAAATCAACATTGCCTTCATTGTCGCTCTCTCAGTTGGTCGCTTCCCAGTCTTTTGCTAGCCTTCACCTGTACTAAGCGGGAATACTGCTTGTGCATCCAAACTCCTTAAACCCCAAAGTTGTTCCATATGAGTCCACAATACCTTCCTATATGCGGTATTTACCTGCCATTCCAAGTAAATTTGTATGTGCCAAACTCTAAACCTTCAAATAAACATTCTGTTTTGCATGCTCGAATAGCTCATATGTCAACTAGAGCTGCCCTTATTTTCCGTGTTAGGCGGGTTATTCTCAAGAGGAGTGGACTCCACTCCTCATTCACGAGAAAATGTCTGGTAACCGGGATGCCCAGTCCCATGCTTTATGCAAACTAAATCAAAATAAGTGCAAACAAAACTCCCCTTGGGACCCGTTGAATGTTGGAGGCACTCGTTGTTTCGAGCAAGCCATGGATTGATGCTTGTGGAGGAAGGGGAGTATAAACTTTACCATTCTGTTTGGGAACCGCCTATAATCTGTTTAGCATGGAAGATATCGTCGTCTTTTATTTGTTATGTTGACAATGAAAGTATGCCGCTCAAAATATAATTTATCTCTATTTCAAAACCGAGCTCTGGCACCTCTACAAATCCCTGCTTCCCTCTGCGAAGGGCCTATCCATTTACTTTTATGTTGAGTCATCACCCTTCTTATTAAAAGCACCCGCTGGAGAGCACATTGTCGTTTGCATTCATTATTATTGGTTTATATTGGGTATGACTTGACTGGATCTCTTTTACCATGAATTACAATGTTTAGTCAGTCCTTGATCTTTAAAGGTGCTCTGCATTTATGTTTTGTGGTCTCAGAAACGGCTAGCGAGATACCATTTTTTATATCATGTTATAATTATTTTGAGAAAGTGTTGTCATCCGAGTTTTATTATTATGGCTCGCTAGCTGATTATGCTATTGATATGAGTAATTGTGAGACCTACATGTTATTGTGAGTATGGTTAGTACATAATATTTAATGAAACTTGAATGCTGGCTTTTCATGTTTACAACAACAAGAGCAAATAGAGTTTGTAAAAGTTTTTCTTTTTCTCTTTCAGTTTCTCACCTGAATTGCTTGAGGACAAGCAAGGGTTTAAGCTTGGGGGAGTTGATATGTCTCCGTCGTATCTACTTTTCCAAACACTTTTGCCCTTGTTTTGGACTCTAACTTGTATGATTTGAATGGAACTAACCCGGACTGATGCTGTTTTCAGCAGAATTGCCATGGTGTTGTTTTATGTGCAGAAAATAAAAGTTCTCGGAATGACCTGAAACTCCATGGAACACCTTAGAAAAAACAATAAAAAATACTCGCAAAAGATGAAGACCAGGGGGCCCACACCCTGTCCACAAGGGTGGGGACGCCCCCTGGGCGCGCCCCCCTACCTCGTGGCCCCCCTGGTGGCCCTCCGACGCCAACTCCAACTCCATATATCGGCTTTCGGGGAGAAAAAAATAAGAGAGAAGAAAGCATCGCGTTTTACGATACGGAGCCGCCGCCAAGCCCTAATCTCTCTCGGGAGGGCTGATCTAGAGTCCGTTCGGGGCTCTGGAGAGGGGGATTCATCGTCGTCGTCATCGTCAACCATCCTCCATCACCAATTTCATGATGCTCACCGCCATGCGTGAGTAATTGCATCGTAGGCTTGCTGGACGGTGATGGGTTGGATGAGATTTATCATGTAATCGAGTTAGTTTTCTTAGGGTTTGATCCCTAGTATCCATTATGTTCTGAGATTGATGTTGCTATGACTTTGCTATGCTTAATGCTTGTCACTAGGGCCCGAGTGCCATGATTTCAGATCTGAACCTATTATGTTTTCATGAATATATGTGTATTCTTGATCCTATCTTGCAAGTCTATAGTCACCTACTATGTGTTATGATCCAGCAAACCCGAAGTGACAATAATCGGGACCACTCCCAGTGATGACCATAGTTTGAGGAGTTCATGTATTCACTATGTGCTAATGCTTTGTTCCGGTTCTCTATTAAAAGGAGGCCTTAATATCCCTTAGTTTCCAATAGGACCCCGCTGCCACGGGAGGGTAGGACAAAAGATGTCATGCAAGTTCTTTTCCATAAGCACGTATGACTATATATGGAATACATGACTACATTACATTGATGAACTGGAGCTAGTTCTGTGTCACCCTATGTTATGACTGTTACATGACGAACCACATCCGGCATAATTATCCATCACTAATCCAGTGCCTACGAGTTTTCCATATACTGGTTCTCGCTTATTTACTTTTCCATTGCTACTGTTACAATCACTACAAAATACCAAAAACATTACTTTTGCTGTCTTTACTTTTGTTACCGTTACGACCACTATCATATTACTTTGCTACTAAACACTTTGCTGCAGATACTAAGTTTCCAGGTGTGGTTGAATTAACAACTCAGCTGCTAATACTTGAGAATATTCTTTGGCTCCCCTTGTGTCGAATCAACAAATTTGGGTTGAATACTCTACCCTCGAAAACTGTTGCGATCCCCTATACTTGTGGGTTATCACATACCCTCAGCCCCGAGGGTGAACTACTCCCTCCTCGTCATGGAGAGTGCCGGGATGATGAAGATGGCCACCGGTGATGGTTTCCCCCTCTGGCAGGGTGCCAGAATGGGCTCCCGATTGGTTTTTTGTGGCTACAGAGGCTTGCAGCGGCGGAACTCCCGATCTAGGTTTCTTTCTGGGGGTTTCTGGA
This sequence comes from Triticum dicoccoides, assembly GCF_002162155.2. Classification (NCBI taxonomy): domain Eukaryota; kingdom Viridiplantae; phylum Streptophyta; class Magnoliopsida; order Poales; family Poaceae; genus Triticum; species Triticum dicoccoides. Next base: position 89,152,337 of record NC_041381.1, read on the forward strand.
TTTATAGGATTTTTTGGCATCAGTTTCACATCAGGTGGGGTCCATGAGTCAGCGACAAGGCAGGGGGCGCACCCTAGGGGGGTGGGCGCGTCCTCCACCCTTGTCGTTGACTCGGGACTCTTCCGGACCAGCACTTGTGCTTCGAGGGCTTCTACTGGTCCATAAAAAATCACCATAAATTTTCAGCTCATTTGGACTCCGTTTGATATTCCTTTTCTACAAAACTCAGAAACAAGGGAAAAAACAAACTGGCACCGGGGTCTAGGTTAATAGGTTAGTCCCAAAAATAATGTAAAATAGCATATAAATGCATATAAAACATCTAGTATGGATAATATAATAGCATGGAACAATCAAAAATTTATAGATACGTTGGAGATTTATTAGGCACCAGTGGCGGGCGACAACCGACACCTGTGGCGGGTAGTAAAGAACGTTGTTGGGACTGAGAGTATGTCGACCAAAGGGAGGTGAATGGAAATTCCAAAAAATTTACGAATGTTTTGAATTGAACCCAAGCACAACAGCGGAAAAGATTTTGAAGATAAGTAACTTAAATAGGTATCCTATTGAGGAAAAAATCCTTCGAGATAGGAAGCGTTAACAGTTCGAGCATAGTAGACAATAGGCTTAACTATCACAATGGTAATGCAATACACGAAAAGTTGCAGAGGCATGAATGATAACTAGACATGAACAGCGAGGGAAATACTAACTGATTCAAATACACTAAGATATTGCACGGTAGGTAAGAGAGGTGATGAGCACATCACTAGTTAAAGATAAATGATCAATTGTGAACGAACACACTATCATCACATAGCATGAAAGATATTCACTGAAAGAAATGCAGAGTAATAGAGTAAACCAGTGGTGTCAATGGCGACATGTGAATTTGGTAGATCAGTTTGCCTTTCTGCCGCCAGACTACGTCTGGTTGGAGGGACTTGTGATTGAACATATGAGCAAACCTCTCTTCGTCCTATTCTCCTCCAACTAGGAGCTGGTCAGACTCTAGTTGATTTCACTCGGGGTAGGTACTTATCGGTGATCCCCAAACCTTCAACAGACTTCCTTCACAAACCACAATTACCCTTGGTTGCTGAAGATCTTGCTCTGTGAAGACAACAACTCTTCACACTCAAGCCGACACCTATCCATCTAGAGAGTGGGCAGCTCTCAAGAGTAATAGGTACAAGAACTGTATTCGAAACTACTATGATGCTCAACCACTGTCTAAGTTTTGGTTCTTGGTTTTCTCCCTGTGGATTTTAAACTCAAATCTCTTGGAAGGGATGCTCAATCACTATTCTCAAAAATCTGAGCAGCCAATGGACAACGTTGGAGTGGGGTGGCTATATTTTATTAATTTAATTACACAGTAGGAGCCTCTCCTACTATTTAAAGGTTCAAAAAAACATTGGAGTGGGGTAGCTATTTATAGTCACAGCCTTCCCTGGTGGGAGATGACCAAGATGGACATGTGGGGCAGCCAATGGCCGAACGACACAAGTCCAATGGTCAGAAATTAAACACAATGGTAACATTCCTTGTGGAGCAAGAAATGCTAATCCTCGGTCCAAAAGATATGTCCTGCAGCACCGAGGAACTACGTCTTCTGCTAACAGGTAATCAACCAGAGCATAAAGATATTTGTGTTTGTCTTTCATAGGTTTGGGCTTAGCATCACAGCATGCTTCAAAAACCTATAGCCCTCTTAATGTACAGAGGTCCTATGACTGAAGAAAGAGTAGAAGAACAACAAAATGAATGCTACGTCTTCACTTCGCCTTTGACCTTCTCAATTGCGGTAAATTTTCTTTGGACGAACACCAAGCCAATTGCTTGGCGTCAGCAATGAATTTCAAGGGGGTCAACTTCTTCACATCAATCTTCTCGCCTAAAAGGCTTTGAAAGATATAACTGAATCATCTCTGTATCTCAGATATTCTTCGGTGAAGTTCCTCGAACTTGACACCAAAGACTGCATTCTCTTCAGTTCTGAGTGGACTATTTCTCTCTATGTGCACTAGCAAACAAATCAGTCCATGCATGTTTCTGTTAACAATCTCCAAAACACAAGAGGGAAAATATTGCACCAACAAACACCCGCCATTGAAATTTATCTACTAATGGTGGGTGAGCGCCCGCCACTAATGACATGTTAGCAGTGGCGGGAGGTCAGTGGTCGGCGCCCCTGATAGCCTTGCCCACCACTATTGGGCTTTTTGTCCCCGCCGGTGTCGGGCATTCCTGCAATAGTGGTTGGGGGCGCAAGATCTGTGAGGGCCTCTGAGGGCCGGGGCAAGCGGCATATACAATGGCGGTGGTGGCGCGGGGAGGTGGTGGGCTGCGACGGCTGTTGCTCCAGTGGGTGCGCAGAGATCTTCTCAGGCATGCTCTCTGGGCGTTGGTTGGTGGTGACAGCCATGGATTTGATGTTGGGGAACATAGCATGCAATTTCAAAAAAATTCCTACGCTCACGCAAGATCTATCTAGGAGATGCATAGCAACGAGGCGGAGAGTGTGTCTACGTAACCTCGTAGACCGTAAGCGGAAGCGTTTCACAATGCGGTTGATGTAGTCAAACTTTCTTCATGATCCACCGATCGAGTACCGAATGTATGGCACCTCCGAGTTCCGCACACGTTCAGCTCGATGACATCCACGCCTTCTTGATCCAGCAAGATGTCGAGGTAGTAGATGAGTTCCGTCAGCAGGACGGCGTGGTGACAGTGACGGTGAAGTGATCTCTACAGGGCTTTGCCTAAGCACTACGAAATTATGACCGGAGGCGTAAACTGTGGAGGGGGGCGCCGCACACGGCTAATATAATGTCTGGGGTGTGCTAGGGGCCCCCTCCCATATATATATATATATATATATATATATATATATATATATATATATATATATATATATATATATATATATATATATATATATATATA
>NC_041381.1:89155700-89193837 GCF_002162155.2 Triticum dicoccoides
GTGGGGGAGGAGGGAGTAGCCAGGGGCGCCGCAAGGGGCGCCCCCTACCTTTTTTCACCGAAGAAGAAAGGAAGGGGGAAGGGAGAAAGGAAAGGGGGTCCGGACCCCCTTTTTCCTTCTCCCAATTCGGCCTCCTGCGATAGGGGGGCGCGCGACCCCTTGTGGCCTGGTGTGGTCACCTCTCATGGCCCATATGGCCCATATCTCCCCCCCCCCCCGGGTTTTCGATAACCCCTCCGGTACTCCGATAAATACCCGATACACTCCAGAACACTTCCAATGTCCGAATACCATCATCCTATATATAAATATTTACCTCTCGACCATTTCGAGACTCTTGTTCATGTTCGTGATCACATCCGGGACTCCAAACAACATTCAGTCACCAAATCACATAACTCATATAATAATATATCGTCAACGAACTTTAAGCGTGCGGACCCTCCGGGTTCGAGAACTATGTAGACATGACCGAGACACCTCTCCGGTAAATAACCAATAGCGGAACCTAGATGCTCATATTGGATCCCACATATTCTATGAAGATCTTTATCGGTCGAACCGTTATGACGACATATGTTATTCCCTTTGTCCATGGGTATGTTACTTGCCCGAGATTCGATCATCGGTATCTTCATACCTAGTTCAATCTCGTTATCGGCAAGTCTTTTTACTCATTCCGTAATACATCATTCTACAACTAACTTAGTCACTTTGCTTGCAAGGCTTCTTATGACGTGTATTACCGAGAGGGCCCAGAGATACCTCCCCGATATTCGGAGTGATAAATCCTAATCTCAATCTATGCCAACCCAACAAACACCTTCGGAGATACCCGTAGAGCATCTTTATAATCACCCAGTTACGTTGTGATGTTTGATAGCACATAAGGCATTCCTCCGGTATCCGGGAGTTGCATAATCTCATAGTCGAAGGAATATGTATTTGACATGAAGAAAGCAATAGCAATAAAACTGAACGGTCAATATGCTATGCTAATGGATGGGTCTTGTCCATCACATAATTCTCCTAATGATGTGACCCTGTTCATCAAATGACAACACATGTCTATGGTTAGGAAACTTAACCATCTTTGATTAATGAGCTAGTCTAGTAGAGGCTGACTAGGGACACGGTGTTTTTTCTATGTATCCACACATGTATCAAGTTTCCGGTTAATACAATTCTAGCATGAATAATAAACATTTATCATGATATAAGGAAATATAAAATAACAACTTTATTATTGCCTCTAGGGGATATTTCCTTCATTTGATCACCGTTCAGATCCATGGAGGTGTGGGTCTTGATCGAGCGACGACGTGTGGATGGGCTAGCTAGGTCCTTTGTCGGCATTCTAATGGCAGCGTACGTATTCATGGAGTAGTACCATGTGGACAAGTGAGCTACTGGATCGGGATGGTGTGACTACCGATGAAAACTGTGCCAACTTTTGTCATGGCAGATGATGGCAGTGTCTTTGACGTCGTTTCCTTGTTGAGGCATCATTGTTACAGTCTGCGCCACCTCGCTCGGGCTGCTCCGAGGGAAACCCTAGATGTGGTTCTCCCAGATCAGATGATGATGACACCTTTGTGGTCATTCTCCCTCTTGGGGGCATTAGTTTGGAGCAACTATTGGCAGGGGGCGGCAAGGGATGGAGTGGTGTTGCATCTACTGCATCGACACCAGCGGGTCTTCGTGACGTGGCACAGTGGGGTCTAGGCGATGGACACATGAAGGATAGCAACGTTGTCTAGCATCATGGTGGTGTCGACGACAGAAAGGCCTCGCAAATTGAATGTGTTGATCCCTCCTGAAGGGGGATGGTGAAAGATGGTGGCGGCGGATTCATATGCATGTGGTGCCTGCTGAGGATCTGCTACACCAATTAGTGCTCTCGGGTCACCGTTGGGTGTGTTGGTGCTAGATCACGACATCTCACCAATCTTGTAGGTGTAGCTACAAAGGTTTCTAGGAAGGTGGTTTGGGTTGATCCAAGTTTTGTGTTTTCTCAGGCTTTGTTCGGTAATATAATAAAGATGGTTGTGTGCATCCTTGTATGCAGAGGCCGGGGATTTTAACCTCCTTTAAGAAAAACCTTTTATCAGTCAGATTAATGATCTAAGAAGGGGGTGTGTTCTATAACTAGAGTGTGAAGCCTGCCTCACCACACCATTCTTTAGTAATAAGTTAACTCTTTTTTGTGTGCATGGTCTATTACAGTTGGTTTGTTGTATGTTTAATCCGAGATGGACTAATATTTAATTAAACTCGTGTTGTTTCTTTTTGACGGCATGGTAAAACTTGGTGTATGCGTCATGTGGTGTTGGTGGGACTTGTTGGGTCGGGTGATATGATGTTGTTACACGTGACATTGTTGATGTCCACTTATAGTATTCACATGAGCCCCATACATATGCCACAACTACATGTAGTAGGTTCAAACCTCATCACGCATCGAAGCATACTCTTACACCAATGCCCCCCTCCCCCCCCCCCAAAAGTCCTGAGCCACTACAGCTATCATTCCTATGGAGCTTCGTAACTTAGTAGATAGATATGAGTCTTGTCATTGTAAGCTCATCAGGTACTCCTCCTAGTTCCTTGTTTCTATCACAAAATTTCAAAGATGATGGAGTTGAAGATAGTAAAAGTGGAAAGGCCCCTAAAATGGGGTGGATGGGAAACCCTATCCCACAAATGAGAAAGGGAACAAAGCTTACTTGCTCGTTGTCGGTGGGATGAGGGATTATCGTAGCCACGTCCATGCCATTAATGGTGGCGATCCCAGGGGGCGAATGCAATCTCTAGGGCCGACAGATATCCGGCAATGGAAGGCGATGCAGCTAGTCGCGAGTCATCGTCGAGGGCTTCCACTTGCGCTTGGTGGGCGACGCCATCTTGGGCTCCGTGCTAGTGCGTGATACATCTCCAACGTATCTATAATTTTTGATTGTTCCATGCTGTTATATTACCATTCTTGGATGTTTTACAATCATTTTATAATCATTTTATATCATTTGTTGGTACGTACCTATTGACATAGTGCCAAGTGCCAGTTGTTGTTTTCTGCTTGTTTTTTTACATCGCGGGAAATCAAAACGGAGTCCAAACGCAGCGAAACTTTTTGTGGATTTTTTCTGGACCAGAAGACACCTGTTGGGCCAAAGAATTACCAGAGTGGTGCTCCGAGGGGAGCACAACCCACCAGGGCGCGCTTGGGGGCCCAAGCGCGCCCAGGTGGGTTGTGCCCACCTCGGTGGCCTCCCGCACCGCCTCTTCGCTTTATAAATACCACAATATTCCAGAAACCCTAGGGGAGTCAACGGAAATCAATTCCAACCGCCGCAAGTTCCAGAACCGCCAGATCCAATCTAAACACCATCACGGAGGGGTTCATCATCCTCATTAGTGCCTCTCCGATGATGCGTGAGTAGTTTACTGTAGACCTATGGGTCCGTTGTTAGTAGCTAGAGGGCTTCCTCTCTCTCGTTTGATTCTCAATACAATGGTCTCTCGGAGATCCATATGATGTAACTCTTTTTGTGGTGTGTTTGTTGGGATCCGATGAACTTTGAGTTTATGGTCAGATCTATGTTTTTATCCATGAAAGTTATTTGAATCTTCTTTGATCTCTTATATGCATGATTGCTTATAGCCTCGTATTTCTTCTCCGATATTTTTTTTTGTTTGGCCAACTTTATCTATTTATCTTGCAATGGGAAGAGGTTCTTTGTGATAGGTTCGATCTTATGGTGCTTGATCCCAGTGACAGAAGGGGAACCAAAACATATGTATCGTTGCTATTAAGGATAACAAGATGGGGTCAATTTATACATAAATAGATCTTGTCTACATAATGTCATCGTTCTTATTGCATTACTCAATTTTTCCATGAACTTAATACACTAGATGCATGCTGGACAGCGTTCGATGTGGTGTAATAGTAGTAAATGCAGGCATGAGTCGGTCTACTAATCTTGGACGTGATGCCTATATAATTATCATTGCCTGGATATCGTCATGAGTATTTGAAGTTCTAACAATTTTCCAACAGTAATTTGCTTTCCCACCGATTGCGATTTTTCTCGAGAGGCCACTAGTGAAACCTACACCCCCCGGGTCTCTTCTTTAATATATTTGCCTTTGTGATCTATTTTCATTTGCTTTTATTTTCAGATCTATTAAACCAAAAATACAAAAATATTTTGCTGCACTTTATTTCATTTGAATCTATTTATCCAATCTATTACAACTTTCTCCCATCCACTTGCCAATTTCTGGTGCCGTTACCCGAAAGGGATTGACAACCCCTTTAACACATCAGGTTGCGAATATTTGTTATTTGTGTGTAGGAGCTGTTTAAATCGTGTTGCGTGGTTCTCCTACTGGTTCGATAACCTTGCTCTCATCACTGAGGGAAATACCTACCGTCGTTGTGCTGCATCATCCCTTCCTCTTTGGGGAAATACCAACATAGTTCTAGCAGACATCAAAAGGAATTTCTGGCACCGTTGCCGGGAAGACATTATCAACATCCACCAGGTTCCTAGTCACAAATCTCATCTCCTTGCAATTTATGTTATTTCCATTTGCCTCTCGTTTTCCTCTCCCCACTTCACAAAAAATTGTCATTTTTATTCGCCTTCTTTTTTGTTTGCCATTTTTCTCGTCAGATCTCATGTTTACTTGTGTTAACATGTTCCTTCTATTTGGTTGCATCTTTGCTTGCTAAAAATCTGTTGATATGGATCCTCATCCACTTGCTAAACTTTTCAAAAGATCCAATTATGATGAACCAATTGATAGTGAATTGAGTTCACCAGATTATCTTTATGATGTTTTGGTTGAGATTTATGAATCTGAAAATTGTGATGAAGTGTTAAACGAAGGAATTTATAAATTGATTCGTGATAGCTCCTTGAATGAAAAGCATGATTGCAATGATGTTATTATAAATTCCGTTAATGTCAATTATGTTACTGATATGCAAAACCCCAAGTTTGGGGATGCTTGTTTTGATATGTCTACTACTTATTGCAATGATCATGATTGGGGTGATTCTTCTTATGATCTTGAAAAGTTATTTAAGCCTCATGATGAGTATATTTGCAATAATATTGAAAGTGGGCTTGGAGAGGTCATGACTTTATTTGATGATCGCACTATTTTGGAAGAGCGTCAACTTTGCATGCATGTGGATCATGTAGAGAATATGTTATGTGATAGCTATATTGTTGAATTTGAATATGATCCCACATGTAATTGTTACGAGAAAGGATAATATGGTTGTAGAAATTTTCATGGTACTAAATTACCTCTCGTTATGTTGAGATCGTCAATGTTTTATTCCTCTTCTTTGCATATGTAAGATGTTTCTTGTCTTGACAATTTGTATTCCTATAAAATGGCTATGCATAGGAATTATGTTAGAATTAAGTGTGTTTGTCACATGTTTTATGATGCTCTCTTTGTGCTTCAATTCTTATCTTTCATGTGAGCATCAATAAAATTATGCCTAGCTAGGGGCGTAAAACAATAGCGCTCGTTGGGAGGCAACCCAACTTGTATCTTTTTTGCTTTTTGGTTTTCTTGCTGTTTTCAATAAAATACCCAATTATGCCTCTGTTTATATGTGTTTTTGTGGTTTAAATTAGTGTTTGTGCCAAGCAAAGCCTTTGGGATAATTTGGGTGATAGTTGATTCGATCTTGTTGAAAAACAGAAACTTTTGTGCTCAGAAAAAAACTCCCATTTTTAACAGAAGAGTGCTTTTGAGTTGATTCTTTTAACAGAAGATTAGTAAACAAAGTTCTCATGATTTTCTATTTTTTTCAGAATTTTTGGAGTTACAGAAGTATTTGAAATATCCAGATTGCTACAGACTGTTCTGTTTTTGACAGATTCTGTTTTCTTTGCATTGTGTGCTTGTTTTGATGATTCTATGGTTTTCTTTGAAGCATTTTTGCCATAAAAAAGTTGAAATACATTAGATATAATGCAAAATTAAAATATTAATGGGTTTGCAACAATACTTATAGTAGTGGTTTGCTTTCTTATACTAACGGATCTCAAGAAGGTTTTGTTGAGTTTTGTGTGATTGAAGTTTTCGAGTTTTGGGTGATATACGATGGATGAAGGAATAACGATTAGCAAAAGTCCAAGCTTGGGGATGCCCGAGGAACCCCAAGATAATATTCAAGAAGTATCAAGCAACTAAGATTGGGGAAGCCCCCGAGTGGCATCCCCTCTTTCTTCTAACAACCATCGGTATTTTACTTGGAGCTATATTTTTATTTGTCACATATTATGAGTTTTTCTTGGAGCGTTTTGTATGATATGAGTCTTTGCTTGTTTTGATTTTTATTTTAAGTCTTGAATCTTTGCTGGATACACCTTTTTGGGAGAGCCTAAAATTATGCTTTGCTTGCTCCTATGCTTCACTTAAATTTTTAGAGCCTTGGAATTGCTCTAGTGCTTCACTTATATCTTTTTGAGAACGGTGTGCTTTGTTATTATTGTAGAAATGCTCTCATGCTTCACTTAGATTTATTTGAGAGTTAGTAATTTTTCTAATAAATTCTCTCTTGCTTCACTTAGATTATTTTGAGAGAAATAAATATTATGCTCATGTTCTTCACTTATATTTGTTTGAGCTTATTAAAAGCAACATATGAAATTAGTCCCAAAGTGATAGATATCCAAGGAGGATATAATAAAAAAATTCATGAAGATCATTGGACAAAATAAACTTGGTTCTTTGTAATGGTTTTGAGATATGACGATATGATATGTGAGTCATGTTGATGAGTAACTATGCTTTAGTAAGAATATTAGTGTTAAGGTTTGTGATTCCCTATGCAAGCACGAAAGTCAATAGTTATGCAATGAAATTACATCCTACTTGTGGTGCATTATCGGTGTTAGTTATGCTTAATGCTCGCTTATGAGATTTTTCGTTTCTTGGTTGGACGCTTCTCAATCTTTTTGCTAGCCTTCATTTGCACTAAGTATGATCACTACTTGTGCATCCAAAACCCTTTAAACCAGTTTTGCCATATGAGTCCACTATACCTACCTATAAGTGGTATTTCCGTGCCATTCTAAGCAAATTTGTATGTGCCATCTCTAATTTTCAAAAAAAATCTCTTTTGTGTGCTCGTACCGCTCGCGAGGCGGTGAGGGGTGGCCGATATTTCCAATGCTAGATGTGTTATTCTCACGATGAGTGTTTATTCACTTGTCATTGCATGAGAGTACGGCAAAGGTATTAGGTATGCCCAGCCCCGAAATGAAAAATGAATTTACTTTATAATGTAATAATAAATTCCTTGCAAGTGTTGGTATGAAGGGCACCCGCGGATATGGTTAGCCATGGAAAGTGAAAATATGGTGGAAAAAGGAATAAACTTTATTTTCTGTTTGGGACCACCTATGATATATCTAGCATGGAAAGTGTTGGGAACTCTATGTTGTTTTTGTTGGTGGGAAAAGTATGCCTCCCAAAATGTTTTTATCTCTCAATTTTCGCTTTGAGCTCTGGCACCTCTACAAATCCCTACTTCCCTCCGCAAAGGGCCTTTCTTTTACTTTATGCAATTTTTATTTTTTACTTGAGTCTCCATCTTCTCTTATAAAGAACCAACTAAGGGGCACTACAATCGTACTTGAGCATTGGGTAGAGCTAGTATTCGAGGGTGTCTCATGAATGGATCAATGATTCAACATAATGGGCTAGGGATAAGTTGCTATAGCGTTGATATTTTGAAAGACATGGTTGCTTGTTGATATGCTTGAGTATTAAGTCTTCATGTCAAAACTAAACTATTACTTTAAACCATATAAAAGTACAAATGTCCATGCTATAAAGAAAAGGATATGTGATAAACATGTTAGGTAGCATTCCACATCAAAAATTCTGTTTTTATCATTTACCTACTCGAGGACGAGCAGGAATTAAGCTTGGGGATGCTGATACGTCTCCAACGTAACTATAATTTTTAATTGTTCCATGCTGTTATATTATCATTCTTGGATATTTTACAATTATTTTATAATCATTTTATATCATTTTTTGGTACAAATCTATTGACATAGTGCCAAGTGCCAGTTGCTGTTTTCTGATTTTTTTTCATCACAGGAAATCAATATCAAACGGAGTCCAAACGCAGCGAAACTTTTTATGGATTTTTTCTGGACCAGAAGACACCTGTTGGGCCAAAAGTACCAGAGGGGTGCTCCGAGGGGAACACAACCCACCAGGGCGCGCTTAGGGGCCCAGGCGCTCCTAGGTGGGTTGTGCCCACCTCGCTGGCCTCTCGCGCCGCCTTTTTTCTCTATAAATACCCCAATATTCCAGAAACCCTAGGGGAGTTGATGAAAATCAATTCTGGTCGCTGCAAGTTCCAGAACCACCAGATCCTATCTAAACGCCATCATAGAGGGGTTCGTCATCCTCATTGGTGCCTCTCCGATGATGCGTGAGTAGTTCATTGTAGACCTACGGGTCCATAGTTAGTAGCTAGATGGCTTCCTCTCTCTCGTTTGATTCTCAATACAATGGTCTCTTGGAGATCAGTATGATGTAACTCTTTTTGCGGTGTGTTTGTTGGGATCCGATGAACTTTGAGATTATGATCAGATCTATGTTTTTATCCATGAAAGTTATTTGAGTCTTCTTTGATCTCTTCTATGCATGATTTCTTATAGCCTCGTATTTCTTCTCTGATATTTAGGTTTTGTTTGGCCAACTTGATCTATTTATCTTGCAATGGGAAGAGGTGCTTTATGATGGGTTCGATCTTACGATTCTTGATCCCAGTGACAGAGAGGAAAACGGCACGTATGTATCGTTGCAATTAAGGATAACAAGATGGGGTCTATTTCTACATAAATAGATCTTGTCTACATCATGTCATTGTTCTTATTGCATTACTCCATTTTTCCATGAACTTAATACAATAGATGCATGATGGATAGCGGTCGATGTGTGGAGTAATAGTAGTAGATGCAGGCAGGAGTCGGTCTACTAATCTTGGACGTGATGCCTATATAATGATCATTGCCTGGATATCGTCATGAGTATTTGAAGTTCTATCAATTGCCCAACAGTAATTTGCTTTCCCACCGTTTGCTATTTTACTCGAGAGAAGCCACTACTGAAACCTACGGCCCTTGGGTCTCTTCTTTAATATATTTGCCTTTGCGATATGTTTTCATTTGCTTTTATTTTCAGATCTATTAAACAGAAAATACAAAAATACTTTGCTACACTTTATTTTATTTGCGATCTATTTATCCAATCTATTACAACTTTCTCCCGTCCACTTGCCAATTTCTGGCGCCGTTACCCGGAAGGGATTGACAACCCCTTTAACATGTCGGGTTGCAAGTATTTGTTATTTGTATGCAGGAGTTGTTTACATTGTGTTGTATTGTTCTCCTATTGGTTCGATAACCTTGATCTCATCACTGAGGGAAATACCATCGTTGTGCTACATCATCCCTTCCTCTTTGGGGCAATACCGACGTAGTTCTAGCAGACATCAATGCGCCCCTACCATTGTTGATGACCTGGTCGTCCTTCCTCAGGCACCGGTTGCTAGCCATGGCGTGGTGGTGGTGTTGGTGATGCGCATGGGAGGAATCTTGCTAATGGAGGAGCACTGGAGCACTAGGGCAAAAGAGCTCTGGTGCAAAAAAGAATAAGTGGGACACGGGGAATGGGTGTAAAACTCTCCCCACCTCCGCCTCTACCTTTATATAGGGGGTGGAGAAAATGGAATGACGACGGGTTACTCCTGCCACGGGGCAGTGAATCCTCTCTACTTCCCCATGATCGCTTTAATCACGTGTGGGAATCGAGGGGCAGACGTTTCATCCCTCACAGGGATTGAGGCACACACCCGTTGCTGATGGGACATGGCCTGGGTGGACCCCTAGCCCACTCCTGACGTTGCATGGAAAACAAAAAAATTCTACGCACATGCGAGATCTATTCATGGAGATGCATAGCAACAAGAGGGGAGAGTGTGTTTACGTACCCTTGTAGACCGTAAGCGGAAACGTTTAACAACGCGGTTGATGTAGTCGAACTTCTTTGCGATTCAACTGATCGAGTACCGAACGTACGACACCTCCACGTTCAGCACACGTTCAGCTCGGTGACGCCCTCGCCTTCTTGATCCAGCAAGACGAGCGAAGAAGTGGATGAGTTCCGGCAGCATGACGGTGTGGTGAAGGTGGTGGTGATGCTATCTCCGCAGGACTTCGCCTAAGCACTCCGAAAATATAACCGAGGGACGAAACTGTGGAGAGGGGCGCCGGACACGGCTAAGAGATTGTCGTGGTCTTGTGTGGTGCCCCCTCCCACATATATATAGGTGGGGTGATGACCCGCAAGTATACGGGATAGTTGTAGCCTCTTTCAATAAGTAAGAGTGTCGAACCCAACGAGGAGCTAAATGTAGATCAAATACTCTCTCAAGTCCTATCTGCCACTGATACGACTCTACGCACGTTTGACGTTCGCTTTACCTAGAACAAGTATGAAACTAGAAGTACTTTGTAGGTGTTGTTGGATAGGTTTGCAAGATAATAAAGAACACGTAAACAAAAAGTAGGGGTTGTTTAGATAAAGAAGCAATAAAGTTAGTATAGAGAGTGTGGAAAAGTGGTGGTAGGGGTTGTGAAATTGTCCCTAAGCAATTGACTACTTTACTAGACCGGTAAACACTATTGCAATTCTATTTGAGGGAGAGGCATAAGCTAACATACTTTCTCTTCTTGGATCATATGCACTTCTAGCAAGCATCCGCAACTACTAAAAATCATTAAGGTAAAACCCAACCATAGCATTAAAGTATCAAGTCCCCTTTATCCCATACGCAAACAACCTACTTACTCGGGTCTGTGCTTCTGTCACTCACGCCACCCACCATAAGAAAATCATAAACATATTGCAAACCCTACAGCGGGAATCCCTCACGCTTGCGCGACACGGAGGGCACAACAGGACAGCACCAATAATAAAACATGCAACTCAAACCAATCATAGCAATTCATCAATCACCGGTAGGACAAGAAAAATCTACTCAGACATCATAGGATGGCAACACATCATTGGATAATAATATGAAGCATAAAGCACCATGTTCAAGTAGAGGGTATAGCGGGTTGCAGAAGAGTGGACCGCTGAATATAGATGGGGAAAGGTGATGGAGATGTTGGTGAAGATGATGGAGGTGTTGGTGAAGATCGCGGTGATGATGATGGCCCCCGGCAGCGCTCCGGCGCCACCGGAAGCAAGGGGCAGAGAGGCCCCCTTCTTCTTCTTCTTCTTCCTTGACCTCCTCCCTAGATGGGAGAAGGGTTTCCCCTCTGGTCCTTGGCTCCCATGGCGTGGGAGGGCGAGAGCCCCTCTGAGATTGGGTCTATCTCTCCGTTTCTGCGTTCCCAGATTCTGCCCCTTCACCGTTTCTTTTATATCCAGAGATTCGTAACTCCGATTGGGGTGAATCTTTCGCCCAGATTTTTCTCATAAAATTAGCTTTCTTGCAGCAAAAGAAGAGCGTCAACCGCCTTACAGGTGGTCCACGAGGGTGCCAGGCGCGCCCAGGGGGGAGGGCGCGCCCCCTGTCTCGTGGCCACCTCGGGCACCGTTTCACATTGATTCTTCCTCCGGAAAATCCCAAATATTCCAAAATAATTCTCCATCCGTTTTTATCCCGTTTGGATTCTGTTTGATATTGGTTTCTGTGAAACATAAAACATGCAACAAACAGGAACTAGCACTGGGCACTGGATCAATATGTTAGTCCCAAAAAATAGTATAAAAATTTGCCAAAAGTATATGAAAGTTGAATAATATTGGCATGGAACAATCAAAAATTATAGATACGACGGAGACGTATCAGCATCCCCAAGCTTAATTCCTGCTCGTCCTCGAGTAGGTGAATGACAAAAAAGATAATTTTTGATGTGGAATGCTGCCTAGCATAATCTTGATCATATATCTAATCATGGAATGAATATTAAGACACGAGTGATTCAAAGCAATAGTCTATCATTTGACATAAAAACAATAATACTTAGGGCATCCCAACAGACAATCATGTCTTTCAAAATATCAATGCTTCAGAAAGTTATCCCTACAAAATCATATAGTCTTGTATGCTCCCTTTTCTTAACACAAGGTACCCCTCATGCCTATCCCGGTGTCAGCCAAGAAATTGTTTCATACTTTAGTATTCTCAAACTTTTTCAACTTTCACGCAATACATGAGCGTGAGCCATGGATACAACACTATGGGTGGAATAGAATATGATGGTGGAGGTTATGTGGAGAAGACGAAAAGGGAGAAAGTCTCACATCGACGCGGCTAGTCAACGGGCTATGGAGATGCCCATCAATTGATGTCAATGCGAGGAGTAGGGATTTCCATGCAACGGATGCACTAGGGCTATAAGTGTATGAAAGCTCAAACTGAAAATTAAGTGGGTGTGCATCCAACTTGCTTGCTCACGAAGACCTAGGGCATTTGAGGAAGCCCATCATTGGAATATACAAGACAAGTTCTATAATGAAAAATTCCCACTAGTATATGAAAGTGACGACATAAGAGACTCTCTATATGAAGAACATGGTGCTACTTTGAAGCACAAGTGTGGAAAAGGATAGTAACATTGCCCCTTTTCTTTTTCCTTTTTTCTTCTTTTTTTCTTTTTCTGGGTGGGCTTCTTTGGCCCCCTTTTTTATTTAGGCTTCTTTTGCCTTTCCTTTGTTTTCATTTTTTTCATGGGGCAATGCTCTATAATGATGATCATCACACTCAATATTACAACTCGATACTGGAACAAAGATATGACTCTATATGAATGCTTCCGGTGGTGTACCGGGATGTGCAATGATCTAGCGTAGCAATGACATCAAAAAACGAACAAGCCATTAAAACATCATGCTAGCTATCTTACGATCATGCAAAGCAATATGACAATGAATGCTCAAGTCATGAATATGATGATGATGGAAGTTGCATGGCAATATATCTCGGAATGGCTATGGAAATGCCATGATAGGTAGGTATGGTGGCTGTTTTGAGGAAGATATAATGAGGCTTATGTGTGATAGAGCGTATCGTATCACGGGGTTTGGATGCACCGGCGAAGTTTGCACCAACTCTCGAGGTGAGAAAGGGCAATGCACGTTACCTAAGAGGCTAGCAAGGATGGAAAGGTAAAAGTGTGTATAATCCATGGAATCAACATTAGTCATAAAGAACTCACATACTTATTGCAAAAATTTATTAGCCCTTGAAACAAAGTACTACACGCATGCTCCTAGGGGGGAGGTTGGTAGGAGTTAATCATCGCGTGCCCCCGACCTTCACGCAAAGATAAACAATCAAAATACAATGCGCGCCAATTTGGTTACATAGTTAGTAGACCATACGTGCATGCTTCGGGAATCACAAACCTTAACACCAATATCCTTACTAAACACAACCATCTACTATTACCTCCCACATATTATCATCTCTATATCACAAAACTATTGCAAGGAGTCAAACATATCATATTCAATGACCCACAAGTTTTATGTAGGATTTTATGACTAACCATGTAAACGACCAATACCTGTCATCTCTCTAAATAAATATAAGTGAAGCAAGAGAGTTTAATTCTTTCTACAAAATATATGCCCACACTCTAACAAATATAAGTTAAGCAAAAGAGCATTCTATAAATGGCAGTTTTCTATGTGAACAGAAACAGGCAATCCAAACTTCAAATGATATAAGTGAAGCACATGAAGCATTCTATAAAGCCATATGTCGGTGTCAAAACAGGCGGATCTCTGGTAGGGGGTCCCGAACTGTGCGTCTAGGCCGATGGTAATAGGAGACAAGGGACACGATGTTTTTACCCAGGGTCGGGCCCTCTCGATGGAGGTGAAACCCTACTCCTGCTTGATTAATATTGATGATATGTGTAGTACAAGAGTAGATCTACCACGAGATCAGAGAGGCTAAACCCTAGAAGCTAGCCTATGGTATGATTGTTGTTCGTCCTATGGACTAAAACCCTCCGGTTTATATAGGCACCGAAGAGGGTTAGGGTTACACAGAGTCGGTTACAATGGTAGGAGATCTACATATCCGTATCGCCAAGCTTGCCTTCCACGCCAAGGAAAGTCCCATCCGGACACGGGACAAAGTCTTCAATCTTGTATCTTCATAGTCCAGGAGTCCGGCCAAAGGTGATAGTTCGACTATCCGGACACCCCCTAATCCAGGATTCCCTTAGTAGCCCCTGAACCAGGCTTCAATGACGATGAGTCCGGCACGCATATTGTCTTCAGCATTGCAAGGCGGATTCCTCCTCCGAATACTTCATAGAAGATTTTGAACACAAGGATAGTGTCTGGCTCTGCAAAATAAGTTCCACATACCACCATAGAGAGAATAATATTTACACAAATTCAATCTGCTGACGTATTTCGTGGTGTGACATCACACCACGACCAAGCCTTTATTCGAATTGTTTTTGCTGTCCCACCTCAGCGCGTTTAGCGAGGCGGTTTCCTTGGCACGTCTTATCAAAGCAGAGATCGTGTCCCCTTATTCCGGGATTCTTATTAATACGGGCGCGGGTAACCCAGTCGTGCCCGTTGGCACGTCTCCTCTATCGAAGGCGAGTCTCGAACGGTCATGGGGAAGGCTCTTGGTATTCAACCTCTTTATAAAGAGACCAAGGCTCCACTCCTTTCTTTCAATCTCAATCGAATCCGCCCCTCGCCTCGAGTTCCAACACCCAAAGCTCCAGATTCAGGCGCTTCGGACCTTCGATGATGTCCGGCTCCGACCTGCAAGGCTGGTGGATGCCTTCCTCCGTTATGGAAGAAGACGTGCTAAAGCTAAGAGATGCCAGGTATCTAACCGGCGAAATTTCGCATAGGCTGCCTGCCCGAGGGCAGGTTATTCCCACTCCCAAGCCTGGTGAAAGCGTGGTGTTCGCGTCTCACTTCCTTCGGGGGCTAGGCTTCCCGACGGACCCCTTCGTGAGGGGGCTTATGTTTTATTATGGGTTGGAATTTCACGACTTGGATCTGGAGTCCATCCTCCACATTTCATCGTTCATTGTTGTATGCGAAGCCTTCCTCTGCATTACCCCTCACTTCAGATTGTGGCTCAAGACCTTCAAAGTGGAGCCGAAAATGATCAAGGGGCAGTAGGCAGAGTGCGGAGGGGCTGTTATAAGCAAGAATGCTGATGCTCCATGGCCCGAGGGCTCTTTTCAAGAGAAGCTCAGCCTATGGCAACAAGAGTGGTTTATATCATACCTCCCAGGGGCACCAAATGGGTGGCGCCACCTGTCTTTCGCTCGGGTCCTCCACCGCGGCTGGCGTCATGGGTCAATAAAGGACTTGACTGGATGCCGTCCAAGGACGTGCCCTTGTTGCAGGGCCGCATTCAAGACCTCCTAGAGAGAGAGATCACTCTGGTCGTAGTAGCGCATGTCATGCTGATTCGTCGCACCCTGCCCTGCAAACGTCGCCCCCTCCGCCTGTGGGAATTTAACCCGAAGGGACCACGAGCTCTCCAACACTTTATGGGCGTGACGCCCGTGGAGATGTACAAGCTTTTCTTTGGATCACAAGCGATGTGTCCGGACTTGACCGAGGACGCAGGTCTGAGCTGCAATCGCCCGGATACTCAAGTAAGTAGCCCTGTACCCGGACACGCTATCCTATATTTATCATGAACTTGCCCTCAAAAGAGCTGTCCCTTGAACAGGAGTGGATAGCGAAAGCAAAGTTAATCAGGTGTCCGGCCCCCCTCCCTGAGACCACGCCGGATCCCTGTTAACCAGGATGCTGGAGGTTGCGCCTTCGGAAGAATGTGAAGGGGGGAACAAGGAAGCTACCGCCTCTGCGAAGGAGGCTGTCAGGAAAGGAGGGATCGAGAATCCCTCCATCCAAGGGAAGAAGAGGACCGCCTCTGAAGACTCGGAGACTATGGTCTCAAAGCGGGGGAAGGAATCTTCGTCAGAGGGTCCTGCGCCGAGAGATGCCTCGGCCGCATTGTGCCCCCAAGGGGATCAGCCCTCCACCGAGCCGTGAGTAAAAAGGGGAGTTTTTTTAAAATAAAGGATATCCCTGCCCTATTTCTGATGAAGATAACCGAAATTTTACCTTCTAGTTCGGATCTCAGCCCTTCTCAGCAGAGCTCATCTTCAGGGGATCTTCGTCCGGAGATGATGGAGAGCGAAACGCCTCCCCCTGCCGTACCGTCTTGCGAGGCGGACGACCCTGAGGTGTCGTTGCGGAGGGTTTCTCCGAGTCCGGTGGTGCCAGAAGGCAGTCGTATGTCCCCCCAAAGCCCTCCGCGTCCGGCCTTCGAAAAAGGCCATCGGACAAGTCCGGCACCACCTAGTGTACGGTCGGAGGAGCTAAAGGATCTGCTCGGGCGAGCGTCTATCTCAGAAGATCACCGTGCATTAATGGGTACGGTGATTGAAAGGATTTCATCCGCTGAGAGCGGATTGCACGAAGCCGTCAGAAGTTTACTGACAGGTTTTGAGGTACGCAAAATGATGTACCTTCTGACAGTTCCGCATATAAAATGCGCCATGTGTAGATAGTAGCCCCTGAGGCTCGGTGTGTTGTCAAAAAATAACAGCGCGCCGAGGATCATAATCCCAGGTATAATATGTCGCCCTTCCTATGTAGGTGGCGAAGGGTCCGGTGGCTAGCCGGACTGATGAATTTGCCAAACGAAAGCGGCAACTTGACGTGGCGGATGCCGACATTGTGCTTGTCAATAAGCGACTTGACGAGTCACAAGGTATGCAATTTCTCCGCGGACACCTGGTAAGGGAGGTTGATGCCCGTGCCTTACAACATGTATGCTTGATGCAGATGGTGCCGCTGCCATGGAGAACCTTCGGGCGGAGCTCGCCCGAGCCAAGGAGCAAGCCAGAAAGAGTGATGCGGCTGCCTTAAAGGCGGCCGAAGAGCTAAAAGCCGAACAGGCTGCTCACTGCCGAAGCAAGAAGGAAATGGTCGAGGTGGCCGTGAAGTTGAAGAATGCTGTCGACCGCTGCAAGCTTCTTGAAAAAGAAGATCGAGCGGTACAAGAGGACCTGAAGAGGGCCACTACCGAGGCCAAGGATGCTCGCTCTGCGATGAGAGCTATGAAGGAGGAGCTGCGTCAGGCCGGAGATATCGCGGCTGGAAAGCCCTTTCTACTGCAGAGGAAATTCGTGGATCCTAAATATGCTCAGTTGGACCGGCTGTGGAGAGCGGAGGATGCTTATCTGGACTTGGCGGCAAGTGCCGCGGACGCGGCCGAACACTTTCGAGATCAAAAGGATCACGAAATGGAAAAGGTTTTTGGTCGCAGTTCCATAATCCAGAGCGCCCACTTCCATTAACCGATCGCTTGGCTGAATGGGCAGAGCTGAATAGGTTATCCGGACTTGCCATGAAGGA
The DNA here is from genome assembly GCF_002162155.2 of Triticum dicoccoides. Classification (NCBI taxonomy): domain Eukaryota; kingdom Viridiplantae; phylum Streptophyta; class Magnoliopsida; order Poales; family Poaceae; genus Triticum; species Triticum dicoccoides. Next base: position 89,173,194 of record NC_041381.1, read on the forward strand.
TGTCGTGAGTCTTTTGTGGCCGAAAAGGCCCAAGCCGAAGAGTTACTTTGGCTTGGTGCAGCAGTTCCTTGGTGCGGTACCGCATATCAATGCAATGAGGAGGTTGGCATGCATAGAGGGTGCGCGGATGGCTCTTGCCCGTGTCAAGACATACTGGGCGGAGATGAAGGCCACCGATGTTGCATCCCAAGATTCGGACGGAAGCCGAGTACCTGTCGAGCACTATTTTCAGGAAGTTCTGCAGGGCGCTCGTTTAATAGAGACGCAGTGCTCGAAGGATATTATGTTCGAATAACATGTATTATTGTGAAACAATGTATCGATGGAATATAAAAGCTTTTTATACTTGTGCTTTTCAAGAATTAAAATACCTCCTGTGCGGCCGCTAAGGTATATGTATATATAACCTGAAAGATGGTAGTCTTCGGCTTCAGCCCCCACGCATATAATGCGGGGGTGTTTGCAAAAGGCGCATTTTCACACTTGATCCAACGTCTTGGTCCTATGAAGGAGGTGGTAGCGCGGCAAACTAGGCAACCGGACTATAATGCTTTATCACTTTCACTTAGCCATAGGAGTTTGACAGTGGGGCTACTATATAGCCCCTAGGGGCACCGCGCTCACCCGAATTCGGGGCGCGTATGTGCCTGACCGGGAAACGGCCCTTCGTCAAGGCGGAGGAATCGTAAAGATTCCGGCGGGTCATCGAGTGGTTGACCGGTCTCACGCTATATCATGACAGTCAGTTTTCGGCTTTCTCTACTGAGGTGCTCGCCTGGCCGAACTAGGGCACAATCGCAGTAGTTCTCTTGGTGCCGCCTTAGCTGATGGAGCGAAACGTAAAGCAGCAAAACACAGGAGCCGGGCAAACCCAACATTTGACCAAAGACATGATTCGGAGCTGATACATATAAGGCCTAACTCGAGACGCTGAACACTCCCTAAGGTATTCGGTCTTTATGAAAACGGGCCGAACAACGCCCTTGGTAATAAGCCCCTGGTGTCCAGGTACGCGCAAAATTCTGACGTGGCCCATGCCAAAACGCCAGCCTCCTCCTTGGTTATAGCAAGAAACCAGGGGATGTGTATCAACAAGAGACAGTAAAAAAGGTTTACGCAGGGTCTTAATCTGAAAAGAATCCTAGTCACGGGTCCCTACTGCACGTCTGCGCCTGTGTCTCCGTTGTGCCGTATCCTGGACGGGTGTAGCACGGTGTTCATCTATAAAAGAGAGGAACTTAGTTGAAAAAGATCATGCGAAAATGTACGTTATATTAAATAAACAAAGTACGATTCAAAAAATGAATAAAATTGAGCTTTATTGTCTCTTGTTGTACATGCGCGAAGCCCCTTGTACAGGGGTATGCGGCTAGTAAGCCCTTGTATGTTTATGCCGGACTCGTCTAGCCGTGTCCGGGGTCTGAATGACCTGTTTAGGTGCTTTGATTGGTGAAGCCGGTTTAGTGTGTGGCTGTCAAGGCAGTCACACAATCTTCCGCGCTCGAGGAACACTCGGTATTTCCCTTTAAGGAGATGATGCCTCGCAGACCGGGCATTTTAAGTGTAAGGGATGCATAATGCGGTATTGCGTTAAAGTGGGAGAAAGTTTCGCGTCCCAGTAGTGCTTGGTAGCTACTTGTGAATGGGGCAAGGTGGAAGGTTAACTTTTTGCGGCGGAAATTGTCGGGTGAGCCGAACACAACTTCTAGCAGTAGAGAGCCCGTACAATGGGCATATGGGCCTGACATTACCCCTTGAAAGGAAGTGTTGCTATGGCGAATTTTGGTTGGGTCTCTCCCCATTTTGCGGATTGTGTCCTGATATAGCAGGTTTAGATCACTGCCGCCGTCCATTAGGACTTGTATAAATTGGAGTCCGTCGATTATCGGATCTAATATCAAGGCAGTCCATCCTACATTCCGGATACTTCTAGAGTAATCCTGATTGTCGAAGGTGATTGGTTTTAACAACCAGTGGCGGGACTCCTCTGGGATAGGCCGTATGGCGCGTATCTCTATGGGCGCCATTCTGTTTTTCCCTTTTGTCACGTAAAGTGAGTTTACTGTTTTGACTTCTTGTGGGAAATTCTTTTGTTTTCCGGTGCACTGCTTGTGGGGTTCGTCATCGTCCTTGCTTGGTGTGTCGAGCCCCTTGTGTTCAGTGTTGAGTTTGCCGGACTGCTTGAAGACCCAACAATCTCTGTGGGTATGGTTTGCAGGCTTCTCGGGAGTACTGTGGATTTGGCATATCTTGTCCAAGATTTTGTTTAAGTTAGATAGCTCGTCCCTGTTATCCTTAAGGGGCAGTTTTTTATGATTCTGCCATGAGCTTTTGAATTCGGCGTTGACTGCCGTGCTCTTCGGGCTGTTTCCCTTTGTCCGACGCTGGTCCTTGCTGTGTCGCGGTTTCCCGTTTCCATCCCTAACTTCGGATGTACTTGGGTCGCTGGTACTGCATCTTGCCATCCAGCTATCCTCTCCCGCGCAAAAGCGGGTCATGAGGCTTGTTAATGCGGCCATTGTTCTTGGCTTTTCTTGGCCGAGGTGTCTGGCGAGCCATTCATCTCGGACGTTGTGTTTGAAAGCTGCTAAGGCTTCGGCGTCCGGACAGTCGACTATTTTGTTCTTTTTAGTAAGGAATCTGTTCCAGAATTTTTGGGCTGACTCTCCAGGTTGTTGAGTTATGTGACTTAAATCGTCTGCATCCGGAGGTCGGACATAGGTCCCTTGAAAATTTGCCCGAAAAGCATCCTCGAGCTCTTCCCAACTTCCAATGGTGTTTTCGGGGAGGCTTTTGAGCCAATGCCAGGCTGGCCCTTTGAGCTTGAGGGGTAAGTATTTTATGGCGTGGAGGTCATCTCCTCTAGCCATGTGTATGTGGAGGATGTAATCCTCTATCCATACTCCTGGGTCTGTTGTTCTGTCGTATGCCTCTATGTTTACGGGCTTGAATCCCGCTGGAAATTCATAATCCAGAACCTCATCGGTGAAACATAGGGGGTGTGCGGCACCCCTATATTTAGGTGTACCATAATATTCGGATACTTGATGTGTTGCATTGCTTACTAGAGCTTGCTTTCTTGGCCCGTAGATAGATCTAACTGGGCCATCTTTTTGATGTGAATCCGTGTGCGGATCGCGTGCCGGCTTGTGTGCGGCGCCGTTTGCCGCTCTATGTTTGCCATGGGGTCGTCTATCCGACCGGGTGGTCTCCTTGTTCTTTGATTGCGGGGGCTCTACGGCCTCCTCATCAAATTCGGCCAGTAGTTTTTGCTTCGGGTAGCTCTTTGTTCGGCGACTATCGCCGTATTTGTCTGTGGTGTTGAGTACTTTGCTCCATCTGATTCTGAGCGCATCTTCCTCTGTTTTGAGCTTCTGCTTCTGCTTTTTCAGGCTACGCGCAGTGGCGACGAGCCTTTTGTGGAGGTTCTTCTGCTCCAGCAACTTGTCCGGCGTGAGATCGTCCGGACTGTTATCTTCGCCGGGGACGGGTTGTTTATCCAGATTGTCCTGTTCGGACGGTTGCTCGATAGCGTGTTCGTCGTCCACCGGTTCGTCCTGCTCTATGGCTAGGTCTGTATGGCTGCTGTCTTTGTCGAGGCAGGACTTTGAGCGGCGCTTACATCGCCGTTTTGACTGCTTTTCGAGGGAATGCTCCCTCGTGGCGTCCCGCTGTTCCTCGTCGTTGCTTCCTTTAGGTGTGTCCACCATGTATACGTCGTGAGATGAGGTGGTTGTCTAGTGCCTTATAGGTGCTGGTTCATGTTTATCTCCTACATCGTCGTCCATACCGTCGATGTCTTCGGAGTCGAAGTCGAGCACGTCGTTTAAACTTTCGACAATGGCTACGAAGTGGGTGGTGGGTGGGCTTTGAATTTCTTCGTCGGCCGCATCCCAACCTTCCTGACCATAATCCGGCCAGGGCTCTCCTGATAAAGAGAGAGACTTTAGTGAATTCAGGATGTCGCCAAAGGGCGAGTGCTGAAAGATGTCCACGGCGGTGAACTCCATGACCGGCGCCCAATCGGATTCGATTGGCGGGGGCGCGGAAGGTTCGAAGTCCGGAGAGGAATCCAGCACCTTGGAGTCACGAGCCTTGCAAAGGACAGGATGGTGTTCGGCTCAATCCCCGTAGAGATTGCAGCCCCCAAGGCGGTGTCCAGCCACCTGTCCTCGATCGGCGCAGTCGGCTCCGACTTAAGGGTCGGAGCGGACATTGGTGCGGCCTCTAGGGCACTGTTCGGCGGCAGAGCTAGATCATGCCCGTGGTGACAGTGCAGCGCGCTTGGCTATAGCTCGAACCCGTCAAAGATCAAGTCTCCGCGGACGTCAGCCGTGTAGTTCAAACTTCCAAATCTGACCTGATGTCCAGGGGCGTAGCTTTCAATCTGCTCCAGATGGCCAAGCGAATTGGCCCGCAGTGCAAAGCCGCCGAATACGAAGATCTGTCCGGGGACAAAGGTCTCGCCCTGGACCGCATCGTTGTTGATGATCAGAGGATCCATCGGGCCTAAAGATGACGACACAGAGGAACTCTCAATGAAAGCACCAATGTCGGTGTCAAAATCGGCGGATCTCAGGTAGGGGGTCCCGAACTGTGCGTCTAGGCCGATGGTAATAGGAGATAAGGGACACGATGTTTTTACCCAGGCTCGGGCCCTCTCGATGGAGGTAAAACCCTACTCCTGCTTGATTAATATTGATGATATGGGTAGTACAAGAGTAGATCTACCACGAGATTAGAGAGGCTAAACCCTAGAAGCTAGCCTATGGTATGATTGTTGTTCGTCCTATGGACTAAAACCCTCCGGTTTATATAGGCACCGAAGAGGGTTAGGGTTACACAGAGTCGGTTACAATGGTAGGAGATCTACATATCCGTATCGCCAAGCTTGCCTTCCACGCCAAGGAAAGTCCCATCCGGACATGGGACGAAGTCTTCAATCTTGTATCTTCATAGTCCAGGAGTCCGGCCAAAGGTGATAGTTCGGCTATCCGGACACCCCCTAATCCAGGACTCCCTCACCATACTCAAAAGATTTAAGTGAAGTGCAATGAGCATTCTATAAATAAACCAAGTACTATCTCATACCAGCATGGTGCATAAAAGAAAAGTCAAAACTAAATGCAAAAGATGCTCTAAGACTTGCACATATCGCATGAACGAAACGAATACGAAAACATACCGATACTTGTTGAAGAAAGAGGGGATGCCTTCCGGGGCATCCCTAAGCTTAGACGCTTGAGTCTCCTTGAATATTTACTTGGGGTGCCTTGGGAATCCCCAAGCTTGAGCTCTTGCCTCTCTTCCTTTTCCTCATATCGAGACCTCCTCGATTAGACACTTCATCCACACAAAACATCAACAGAAAACTCGGTAAGATCCGTTAGTATAATAAAGCAAATCACTACTCTAAGTACTATAACAAACCAATTCATATTTTGTTTTTGCATTGTGTCTACTATAACATAACTTTTTCATGGCTTAATCCACTGATATAAATTGATAGATTCATCAAAACAAGCAAACTATGCATCAAAAACAGAATCTGTCAAAAACAGAATAGTCTGTAGCAATATGAACATTAACCATACTTTTGGTACCCCAAAAATTCTACCAAAATTAGAAAAAATAAACAATGTGTACAGAAATACAGTGCAAAAAAGAATCAGAACCCTTTGTCGTTCCGGTTAAAAACGTAAAATCGCACACTATAGATAAAGTTTCTGTCCTGCACCGTACAAACCAACAAGCATTGTAAACATCCTAAAGGCAAACCTTGGCACATTATTTTTATAATACAAATGAATTGTACAAGGGGATAAATTTTTTTTAAGTTTCTGTAATCAAGATTCACAAAGTTTCCGTGAGCATGAACAAAGTTCAAGGCTAGCTCCCACTTCAACAATGCTTGTCTCTCTCACTTTCACTTTCCTTTTTGAAAAGTTTTAGGTTCCCCTCTTTATTTATTTTTGTTTTTAGACTACACAAAAGCACTCAATAGAAATAAATGACTCTCTAAAACTTCCGGGTTGTCTCCCTGGCAGCGCTTTCTTTAAAGCCATTAAGCTAGGCATATAGTGCTCAAGTAATTGATCCACCCGGATCCCAAGGTATATCAAAGACAATTTTAATTAACAATGATTTGTAATTTAGTAGTGAGCACAAAGTAACATATATCATGCAACAACGAAGTATAACTCTCTTCCTATGCATCGGCATGTCATAAAAGAACAATTCATGCACACCAAGTAAAGGCCCATGCATAGTATAAGCAGTTTCTTGCAATTCTATCGTGTTGGAAACATAAAGAGGCGGAGATGTAGTTCCTCTCTCATAATAATTGCAAGTAGGAGCAGCAAGCACATGCATATTATATCTATCAAAATCATCATGTGCAATGGTAAAAGGCAACCCATCAATATAATCCTTAGTAAGCACAAACTTCTCCGATATAGTGTAGTTGGGAGAATTCAAAAAGATAATAGAACTATCATGCGTGGGTGCAATAGCAACAATTTCATGTTTAACATAAGGAACTATAGCAAGTTCATCTCCATAAGCATAATTCATATTGGCATCTTGGCCACAAGCATAGCAAGTATCATCAAAAAGGGATATTTCAAACAAATTCAAGGGATCATAGCAATCATCCTTCGGTAAGCACGAAGGGGAATTAAACAATGTATGAGTTGAAGAGTTACTCTCATTAGAAGGTGGGCACGGGTGATCAATCCGCTCTTCCTCCTTTTGTTCTTCGCTCTCCTCATCATCTTTTTCATCCAATGAGCTCACAGTTTCATCAATTTCTTCTTCCATAGCTTCCTGCAAAACATTAGTCTCTTCTTGGACAGCGGAGACTTTCTCAATAAAAGCGTCAATATCGTAATTATATTCATAATTGTCATAGCAATATTTCAATATAGCAAAATTTTCAGGCCTATAAACATCATCATCTAAAGCTTCATACTTTTCAAACAAAGATTCAATTTCATAGGCAGCCTTAAAAGCAACAAATTCTTCAATTCATTCAACATCATAGTAATCATATATACCATTAGCATAAGAAGCTAAGGTTTCATTATCATTAAATTTGCATGAAAAGGGAAGGTGTGGAACCTTCATCCTAGAGCAACAATTATAATCATATCTCAAGCATAGATCCCGAGCGTACCAACGCAGCATATTAATTTGATCACATAATAGTTTCCCTTTTTGTGTCAAGCGATAATCCCTAAAGTATTCACGTTGATCCAACGTTACTCCCATTATAAAGTTGAATAGGGTTTTCTCAGGATTATCAAAGTAGTACATAATATTTCGAACATAATGAGCATCGAGGATTTTAGGAGGTTCCCCATCTCCATGAGTAGCAACTACGCCTAATTTTTTTGGTATTTCGTGTTCCATATCAATAACTAAAGATAAAGAACAACTTAAAACAGCAAATAAAAATTACTTAGTGATAAAGCAAACAAGCACACATGAGAATACTCACCCCACGCTATGACTCCCCGGCAACGGCGCCAGAAAAAGGTCTTGATGACCCGCAAGTATACGGGATAGTTGTAGCCTCTTTCGATAAGTAAGAGTGTTGAACCCAACGAGGAGCTAAAGGTAGAACAAATACTCTCTCAAGTCCTATCTGCTACTGATACGACTCTACGCACGCTTGACGTTCGCTTTACCTAGACAAGTATGAAACTAGAAGTACTTTGTAGGTGTTGTTGGATAGGTTTGCAAGATAATAAACAACACGTAAATAAAAAGTAGGGGCTGTTTATATAAAGAAGCAATAAAGTTAGTATAGCGAGTGTGGAAAAGTGGTGGTAGGAGTTGTGAAATTGTCCCTAAGCAATTGACTACTTTACTAGACCGGTAATCACTATTGCAATTTTATTTGAGGGAGAGGCATAAGCTAACATACTTTCTCTTCTTGGATCATATGCACTTATGATTGGAACTATAGCAAGCATCCGCAACTACTAAAGATCATTAAGGTAAAACCCAACCATAGCATTAAAGTATCAAGTCCCCTTTAACCCATACGCAAACAACCTACTTACTCGGGTCTGTGCTTCTGTCACTCACGCCACCCACCATAAGCAAATCATGAACATATTGCAAACCCTACAGCGGGAATCCCTCACGCTTGCGCAACACGGAGGGCACAATAGGACAGCACCAATAATAAAACATGCAACTCAAACCAATCATAGTAATTCATCAATCACCGATAGGACAACAAAAATCTGCTCAGACATCATAGGATGGCAACACATCATTGGATAATAATATGAAGCATAAAGCACCATGTTCAAGTAGAGGGTACAGCGGGTTGCGGGAGAGTGGACCGCTGAATATAGATGGGGGAAGGTGATGGAGGTGTTGCTGAAGATCGCGGTGATGATGATGGCCCCCGGCAGTGCTCCGGCGTCACCGGAAGCAAGGGGGAGAGAGGCCCCCTTCTTCTTCTTCTTCCTTGACCTCCTCCCTAGATGGGAGAAGGGTTTCCCCTCTGGTCCTTGGCTCCCATGGCGTGGGAGGGGCGAGAGCCCCTCCGAGATTGGATCTATCTCTTTGTTTCTGCGTTCCCAGATTCTGCCCCTTCACCATTTCTTTTATATCCGGAGATCCGTAACTCCGATTGGGGTGAATCTTTCGCCCAGATTTTTCTCATAAAATTAGCTTTCTTGCGCCAAAAGAAGAGTGTCAATCGCCTTACAGGTGGCCCACAAGGGTGCCAGGCGTGCCTAGGGGGGAGGGCGCGTCCCCCTGCCTCGTAGCCACATCGGGCACCGTTTCGCGTTGATTCTTCCTCTGGAAAATCCCAAATATTCCAAAATAATTCTCCGTCAGTTTTTATCCCATTTGGATTCCGTTTGATATTGGGTTTCTGCGAAACATAAAACATGCAACAAACAGGAACTGGCACTGGGCACTGGATCAATATGCTAGTCCCAAAAATAGTATAAAAAGTTGCCAAAAGTATATGAAAGTTGAATAATATTGGCATGGAACAAGCAAAAATTATAGATACGACGGAGACGTATCAGGGGGAGGGAGGAGCAGCCAAGGAGGCGCCCCAAGGAGGCCGAATCCTCCTTGTGATCTGTCCCTAGCTGCGCCACCCTACAATATTTGTCGGAGGGGGAAAGGAAAGGGGGGAGAGGGAAGGAAGGGGGAGGCCGAATCCCCCCTTTCCTTTCTCTCACAGGCCGGCTGCCATAGGGGTTGTGCCAGCCCTTGTGGGCAGGTGTGCTCCCCTCTAACTACCCAATAGGTCCATCTTTCTCCCGGGTGTCCGGAACCCCTTCTGGTGACCTGATGACTACCCGGTGCACTTCAAAACACTTCCAATGTCCGAACTGAAGGAAATATGCCCTAGAGGCAATAATAAAATTGTTATTTATATTTCCTTATATCACGATAAATGATTATTATTCATGCTAGAATTGTATTAACCGGAAACTTAGTACATGTGTGAATACATAGACAAAACATAGTGTCCCTAGTATCCCTATACTTGACTAGCTCGTTAATCAAAGATGGTTATGTTTCCTAACCATAAGCATGTGTTGTCATTTGATATACAGGATCACATCATTGGGAGAATGATGTGATGGACAAGACACATCCGTTAGCTTAGCATTATGATTGTTACAGTTTCATTGATATTGCTTTCTTCATGACTTATACATGTTCATCAGACTATGAGATTATGCAACTCCCGAATACCAGAGGAACACCTTGTGTGCTATCAAACATCACAATGTAATTGGGTGATTATAAAGATGCTCTACAGGTGTCTTCGAAGGTGTTTGTTGGGTTGGCATAGATCAAGGTTAGGATTTGTCACTCCGTGTTTCAGAGAGGTATCTCTGGGCCCTCTCGGTAATGCTCATCACTATAAGCCTTGCAAGCAATGTGACTAATGATTTAGTTGCGGGATGAAGCATTACAAAACGAGTAAAGAGACTTGCAGATAACGAGATTGAACTAGGTATGATGATACCGACGATTAAATTTTGGCAAGTAACATACCGATGACAAAGGGAACAACATATGTTGTTATGCGGTTTGACCGATAAAGATCTTCGTAGAATATGTAGGAGCCAATATGAGAATCCAGGTTCCGCTATTGGTTATTGATTGGAGATGTGTCTGGATCATGTCTACATAGTTCTCGAGCCCGTAGGGTCGGCACGCTTAACGTTCGACGACGATTTGTATTATGAGTGATACGTCTCCAACGTATCTATAATTTATGAAGTATTCATGCCATGTTTACAATAGTTTTATATGATTTTGGTATGATTTGATTAGAACTAACCCGGACTGACGCTGTTTTCAGCAGAACTACCATGGTGTTGTTTTTGTGCAGAAATAGAAGTTCTCGGAATGCGCTGAAAATCAACGGAGATTTTTTGGGAAAATATAAAAAATACTGGAACAAAAATCTACCGTAGGGGAGTCCCGTGGGTTCCACGAGGGTGGGGGGCGCGCCCAGCCTCTGGGCTTGCCCCTGTGCATCGTGGACTCCCTGTGGGGCCCCTTGACTTGTCCTCGACGCCAACCTCTTCTATGAATACCGAAACCTCTAGAAAATAACCTAGATCAGAAGTTCTGCCGCCGCAAGCCTCTGACACCCTGCCGGAGGGGCCATCATCACCGGAGGCCATGGGAAAGGATCTCGGAGGGGCCATCATCGCCATGAAGGCCAAGGACTAGAGGGGGAACCTCTCCCCATCCAGGGGGGAAGCCATGGAGGAGGAAGCACAAGGGGGAGAACCTCTCCTCTCTCTCAATGGCGTCAGAGTGCCATCGGGAGGGGAATCATCGCCGCGGTGATCATCTTCATCAACATCACCATCATCATCACCATCCTCATATCTTTTATGCGGTCTACTCTCCCGCACCCTGCTGTAATCCCTACTTGAACATGGTGCTTTATGCCACATAGTATGATCCAATGATGTGTTGCCATCCTATGATGTTTTGAGTATATATACTTTGTCTTTGGATTGATTGATGATCTAGATTGGTATGAGTTGTATGTTTTATTTTGGTGCTATCCTATTGTGCCCTCCGTGTCACGCAAGCGTGAGGGATTCCCGTTGTAGGATGTTGCAGTACATTCATGATTCGCTTATAGTGGGTTCCTTGAGTGGCAGAAGCATAAACCCGAGTAAGGGGGTTGTGGCGTATGGGATAAAGGGGACTTGATATGTTAAAGCTATGGTTGGGTTTTACCTTAATGATCTTTAGTAGTTGCGGATGCTTGCTAGAGTTCCAATCGTAAGTGCATATGATCCAAGAAGAGAAAGTACGTTATCTTATGCCTCTCCCTCATATGAAATTGCAATGACGACCACCGGTCTTGTTAACAATTGCCTAGGATAATTCCGCACACCGACCCATCATTATTCCACACTCGCTATTTATAATATTTAGTAATATATTCTAAATTTATGATAACATCACCTACTTTTATATTTTAGCTCTCCGATATCATGCAAAGTTATCCTCTTCATACCCACAACGTAGTTTTATTTCTCATTTCTAGTTGGAAGCAAATGTTCGGTGTACGTAGAGTCGTATCAGTGGCAGATAGGACTTGAGAGAATATTGATCTTACCTTTAGCTCCTTGTGGGTTCAACACTCCATACTTAACACTTCCACCTTTGGGAATTGCTACGATGATTCCCTGCACTTGGGGATTATCAAGCTCTTTTCTGGCGTCATTGCCGGGGATGCAATAGCGTGGAGTTGATATTCTCTTGTGTGCTTGTTTGCTTTCTTCACTAATTAGATTTTGTTTTTACTTTTTGTTTCTGTTTAGTTGTGGGTGAAACATACAAAAAAATTAAAAGAATTAAAATACAAAAAAATTACTTGGCTCTCATGCCTAAAAAGTTTTTCATTAAGAGAAGTGATTGGAAGGTTATGCATTGAAGAAGTGAGGGTCGACCTTGAGCACTTGTGTTCATGCTCATGGAAACAATGTAAAAAAAATTAATGGAAGCTTCTGTGAAAATAATTAACCCCTTGTATATATCCATTGTATTATAAAAATAATATGCCAAGCTTTGGTTTTAGGATGATTAGATTGCTTGTTTACTATGTGCAGTACAAAAACAGAAACTTTGGCTGTAGCGCGTGAATTTACATTTTTTACTGGAAAGTCAAATGGGTCAGAAACTTTTTTCACATTACTTCTGTACAATTTTTTTTAAATTTTCATATTTTATTCAGAATTGTTGGAGTTACAGAAGGTTACTAAATTTCCAGATTACTACAGACTGTCCTGTTTTTGACAGTTTCTGTTTTCTATGTGTTGTTCGCTTATTTTGATGAATCCATGGGTAGTATCAGGGGGTATGAACCATGGTGAAGTTGGAATACAGTAGATAAAGTGCTAATATTAAATTGGAATGAGTTTGCAACAGTACTAAAGGTAGTGATTTTCTTTATTATACTAACGGATCTCGAAAGGATCTCACAAAGTTTTTGTAAAGTTTTTGTGTGCATGAAGTGTTCAAAGAACGAGGAGTTACCGATGTGAGAAGCATAAAGAGAGGCAATAGTTAAAGCTTGGGGATGCCAAGGCACCCCAAGTAAATATTTCAAGGATACTCAAGCATCTAAGCTTGGGTTTGCCCCGGTTGGCATCCCATCTTTCTAATTCAACAATTATCGGTATACCTTGGTTTTTGTTTTGTTCGACTGATTTGTGTCCTTTGTGTTTTTCTTTTTCTTTAGGAACCATGCTAGTATGAGATAGCCCTTCAATGATCTTATAGAATGCTCTTTGTGCTACACTTAAATCTTTTGAGTATGATTTTATAGAATGCTTCGTGTGCTTCACTTATATATTTTGAGCTTGGATATTGGTTAGTCTATATTAATTATAGAATGCTCCGTGAACTTCACTTATATCTTTTGGAGTATGAATAATACTATCATCTAAAGTGGGTTTGGAACAGTGTCAACTTTAGGAATTAGTGATCCCACTATTTTGGAGGGTGTTGAATCTTAGTGTGATATTTATGAAAGTGGATTTGGAAAAGTGTCAACTTTAGTTAGTAATGATCCCACTATTTCGGAAGAGGTTCAAATTGATTATGAGAATAAAGTTGCTACCTATGATGATTATTGTGATGACATGTATGCTATAAAGAATAATGTTAACCATGAAACTTGTCATCATGATTTTAAATCTCAATTGGATTATGCCTCACATGAGAGTTATTTTGTTGAGTTCGCCCCCACTATTCTGAATGAGAAGAATTTTGCTGATGTGGAGAGTAGTAAAGTTTCTATGCTTGTAGATCATGAAAAGAATGATTTATGTGATGGTTGTATTGTTAAACTCATTCATGATGCTACTGAAAATTATTATGAGGGAGGAATATATGCTTGTAGGAGTTGCAATAATATCAAGTTTCCTCTCTATGTGCTTAAAGTTTCGAAGTTATACTCGTTTTGCCTTCCTATGCTAGTTGATTCTTGTTCCCTTAAATTGTGTGCTCACCAAATACCTAGGCATAGGAAGTGGCTTAGGTTTAAATGTGCTAGTCATATTCTTGATGATGCTCTCTTTATGTTTCAATTCTTATCTTTTATGTGAGCATCATTGAAATCATCATGCCTAGCTAAAAGGCATTAAAGAAAAGCACTTGTTGGGAGACAACCCAATATTTACCCTTACTGTTTTTTTGTGTTTACATGATTAATATACTGTAGTAATCATGTTTTATAGCTTTTGTTTCAATAAAGTTCCAAGTAAGACCTTTGGGAAGACTTGGGTGAAAGTTAAATGTGATCTTGCTGTAAAAAACAGAAACTTTGCGCTCACGAGATTAGCTGTAATGTTTTACAGAAGAGTGATTGTGAGTTGATTCTTTTTGCAGAAGATTAATAGACAAATTCCTCATGTCCACAAATTTATTTCAGAATTTGTGGAGTAGCATAAGTATGGTTGTTGTTCAGATCATTACAGATTGTTCTGTTTCTGGCAGATTCTGTTTTTAATGCATAGTTTGCTTGTTTTCTAGTTTCTATGGCTTATATTGCTCAATATAGCATGATAAGAAAGCTGCTATTAATCTGAAGTTGTTGCTTTATATCTTTGAACTCATGTCAGGGCTTAAGATTAATTTCCTCAAAAGTGAAATCCTATGTGTCGGAGGGGATGATGATACTCTAGCCTTCTATGCATACCTGTTTAATTGTCAGATTGGTCATTTCCCAATGAAATATTTGGGCGTGCCAGTCAGCTATTCAACCCTTTGTAACCTGCACTGGAACTTTGCTGATGAGAGATTCCTGCACTGCTGCGAGTCCTGGATAGGCAATGCGGCCTCATCAGGAGGAAGGCTTATCCTTCTGAACTCCTCCCTTACCAACATCATCTACTTTTATATGTCCATGTTTTTGCTGCCTAAGATGGTCATTGAAAAACTGGACAAGCAATGTAAGCGCTTATTCTGGCAAGAACATGAGGGTCGCAAGAGATATCACCTGGTAAAATGGTCAAGGATATGTAGATCTAAGAACAAGGGAGGACTGGGGGTGAAAGACCTCCGAAAGCAGAACATCAGCCTTCTCACCAAGTGGTGGTGGAAGCTAGAAACACAGCAAGGGCTGTGGCAAGAAGTGATCCGAGCGAAATACTTGAAAAAAGATACAGTAACTTCGGTCAAAAGCAGATTCAACGATTCCCCTACCTGGAAGGCTATTATGAAAGTAAAAGAATATTATTTGGCCGGTTGTAAAGTGGTTTTGAATTTGGGCAATCTTGCCAGGGTGTGGAAGGAACCCTTGCATGATGAGCTCCCTCTGGAGCAGAAATACCCTATGTTGTATAGCATTTGTAATAAGCAGGAGATCACGGTGGAAAAGTTTAGAGATGGAGTGGGAGATGACTTCTTCCGGAGACAGCTTCATACAGTACTGTTAGATGAGTGGAATGAACTCAATGTCACTGTTAACTCCTAGGTGTTGTTGGAGGAGCCTGATCAAGTGGTTTGGAACCTGGACAAGAAGAGAAAATTCACAACCAGGTCGGTTTATGATTATCTGGAGAGAAACATAGCAGGAAGTAACTATAGGTGGATCTGGCAGGCGAAGATCCCTTTGAAAAATCAAATTTTCATGTGGCAAACCTTCCAGGGTGCTATCTTGACTAGAGATGTCATGAGTAGAAGACGATGGCCTGGCAACCCCAAATGTTCCTTCTGTTGGAACAGAGAGACCTCAAAGCATCTATTTTTCACGTGTCCTGTGGCCAGGGTGGTCTGGAGGACGGTGGGATGTGTTTTGGGTACAGACACTTGTCCGAACAATATATGGCAATATTTTTCGTGGTGCTATGTTTTCCTTCCTGATGGGGGAAAGTTTTACACATTCGTGCTTGCAGCCGTGTGCTGTGCTATATGGAATTGCCAAAACCAAGCTACCTTTGAACAAAAAGAGTTAAAGACTCCTTTTGCTATGATTTATTCTGCTTGTGGCTTCATCTCTTATTGGGCAGGGATGATGACTGGAGCGGGCCGGGAGGCGATGGAGAGAGGTGCCAAAATGCTAAGAGCCAGCACATCAAACATGATGAGGATCTGCGCGGCATCAGGCGAGAGGACTCAAGATTGAGGGAGAAAAGTTGCCTGAGCTGGGTCATGTTTCATTTTGGTCCCACGCCTTGGTTTTGGTCTTTATTCATGCTGCTCCTGTGTGAGAATTTCATTTTGCTCCTGCGTGAGCCCTTCTGATGTTGTAAAACCTCGCTGGATGTTACCGTTTAGGACTAGTTCGTGTTTGGGTGTCCTTGGGTTTTCGCCCCACGGTAAGCTGCTCGATGACGAGTGCTTGCAGTGGGTTTCCCAAGGATGCGTTGAACTCGCTTCCCCTTTCCTGTTTCCTTAGTGTTTGCAGTGTGGTAAAACTTTGTATTTCCGTTATGTCAAAGTAATGGAAAGGGGTTATGCCCAGTTCAAAAAAAATATTGCTCAATATAAATTGTAGAAATGATATGGTACATGATACGTCTCCAACGTATCTATAATTTTTGATTGCTCCATGCTACTTTATCTACTGTTTTGGGCAACATTGGGCTTTATTATCCACTTTTATATTAATTTTTGGGACTAACCTATTAACCGGAGGCCCAGTCCAGATTTGTTGTTTTATGCCTATTTCAGTGTTTCGAGGAAAAGGAATATCAGACGGAGTCAAAACGGAACGAAATCAACTAGAGAAGTTATTTTTGGAAGGAAAGCAACCCAGGGAACTTGGAGTGCACGTCAGGGGAGATACGGGCTGCCCACGAGGGTGGGGGCATGCCCACCCCCCCGGGGGCGCCCCCCTACCTCGTGGGGCCCCCGTAGCTCCACCGACGTACCCCATGCACCCATATATACCTATGTATCGTAAAACTTCCAGAACAGAAGATAGATTGGGAGTTCCGCCACCGCAAGCCTCTGTAGCCACCAAAAACCTCTCGGGAGCCCGTTCCGGCACCCTGCCGGAGGGGGACCCCATCACCGGTGGCCATCTTCGTCATCTCGGTGCTATCCATGACGAGGAGGGAGTAGTTCACCCTCGGGGCTGAGGGTATGTACCAGTAGCTATGTGTTTGATCTCTCTCTCTCTCGTGTTCTCTCTCGTGTTCCATCTATGGCACAATCTTGATGTATCCCGAGCTTTGCTATTGTAGTTGGATCTTATGATGTTTCTCCCCCTCTACTATCTTGTGATGAATTGAGTTTCCCCTTTGAAGTTATCTTATCGGATTGAGTCTTTTATGAGAACACTTGATGTATGTCTTGCCGTGATTATCTGTGGTGACAATGGGATATCATGTGCCACTTGATGTATGTTTTGGTGATCAACTTGCGGGTTTCGTGACATTGGGAACCTATGCATAGGGGTTGGCACACGTTCTTGACTCTCCGGTAGAAACTTTTGGGGCACTCTTTGAAGTACTTTTATGTTGATTGGATGAATCTGAGATTGTGTGATGCATATCATATAATCATGCCCACGGATACTTGAGGTGACAATGGAGTGTCTAGGTGACATTAGGGTTTTGGATGATTTGTGTCTTAAGGTGTTATTCTAGTACGAACTCTTTTATAGATTGACCCGAAAGAAGTGGTTTCGTACCCTACCATAATCTCTACATTTGTTCTCCGCTATTAGTGGCTTCGGAGTGACTCTTTGTTGCATGTTGAGGGCTTGTTATATGATCTATCTATGTTATTATTGTTGAGAGAACTTGCACTAGCGAAAGTATGAACCCTAGGCCTTGTTTCCTATCATTGCAATACCGTTTACGCTCACTTTTATCATTAGTTACCTTGCTGTTTTTATTATTTCAGATTACAAATACCTTTATCTACTATCTATTTTGCACTTGTATCACCATCTCTTTGCCGAACTAGTGCACCTATACAATTTACCATTGTATTGGGTGTGTTGGGGACACAAGAGACTCTTTGTTATTTGGTTGCAGGGTTGTTTGAGAGAGACCATCTTCATCCTACACCTCCTACGGATTGATAAACCTTAGGTCATCCACTTGAGGGAAATTTGCTACTGTCCTACAAACATGTGCACTTGCAGGCCCAACAACGTCTACAAGAAGAAGGTTGTGTAGTAGACATCAGTACAGTAGGCATTGGGTGAGAACAATTATGAATCTTGTCTTTGACAGTACCAAAGTGAATGATTTACTCTTTATCATACTAACCCATCTCACGAAGTTCCGTTAAGTTTTGTGTGATTGAAGTTTTCAAGTTTTGAGTGAGATATCGATATGAGGAGAATAAGGAGTGGAAAGACTCTAAGCTTGGGGATGCCCAAGGCACCCCAAGGTAATGTTCAAGGAAGACTCAAGCGCCTAAGCTTGGGGATGCCCCGGAAGGCATCCCCTCTTTTGTCTTCAAAACCATCGGTATACCTTACCCGGAGCTATATTTTTATTCGTCACATGATATGTGTTTTTCTTGGAGCGTATTTTCATTTTACTTGCTGTTTGAATAAAATCAGTGGATTTGAAATCTTGAATGAAAAAGAATCTTCCCATGGCTAGTTAATTATTTGACTACTCGGTGTTCTTCACTTATATCTTTTTGGAGTAGTTTGCCATTTACTCACGTGCTTCACGTTTATCCTATGAGTAAATGGTTGAATGAATTGAATATCATAAATCTATATTTATTTATGTTTCACATGCTTATAACATGGGGAGTAATAACTTCACACATAATAAGTATAAGTAGTAAACTTATTGAAAGTCAGCAAACGCAGCATTGGTCACTTGAACAATTCATGAAAGAATATTAAAGGAAGAGAGATTTCACAGATAAATATACTATCTTGGACATCTTTTGGAATTGTGAGCACTCATTAAAATATGACATGCTAAAAGGTTGGTGTTGGACAAGGAAGACAACTTAATGGGTTATGTTTTCCTATATCCTAAACATTATATTGTCTTGGATCATCCAACATGTTGAGCTTGCCTTTTCCTCTCATGCTAGCCAAATTCTTTGCATCAAGTAGAGATACTACTTGTGCTTCCAAACATCCCTTAAACCAGTTTTTCCATGAGAGTCCACCATTACCTACCTACGGATTGAGTAAGATCCTTCAAGTAAGTTGTCGTCATGCATGCAATAAAAATTGCTTCTTAAATATGTATGATCTATTAGTGCGAAGAAAATAAGCTTTATATGAACTTGTGATAGGGAATAAATAAAAGCGACAGACTGCATAATAAAGGTCTTTATCACAAGCGGCAATATAAAGTGACGTTCTTTTGCATTAGGATTTTGTGCATCCAACCATAAAAGCGCATGACAACCTATGCTTCCCTCTGCGAAGGGCCTATCTTTTACTTTTATCTTCTACCCTTATACAAGAGTCATGGTGATCATCGCCTTTCCTTTTTACACTTTTTCCTTTGGCAAGCACTTTGTGTTGGAGAGATCCAGATATATATATCCACTTGGATGTAGGTTTTCATAAATTATTATTTTTGACATTACCCTTGAGGTAAAAGGTTGGGAGGCGAAACTATAAGCCCCTATCTTTCTCTATGTCCGATTGAAACTTTGAAACCATAAATATCACATGAGTGCATGTGGAGTTTGCTGAACCAAATCTCTTACATAGACCCTTCCCAAAATAAGATGAATTGCAATTGTTTGATGACTAAGAGCATGGTTTGTTAATTTTCAAGAAAGTTTATGATCTATACTTTAACTTGTGAATAGCTTGTTACTTGATCATGAAAAGTTTTATGAGTTGAGCTACTGTTATGATATATAATGATGGTAGAAAAAGTGATTGAAACTATCATTGATCAAACTTAAGCGCTTGCTAGCATTCACACTTCATAAATTATTTCTTTTATCATTTACCTACTCGAGGACGAGCAGGAATTAAGCTTGGGGATGGTGATACGTCTCCAACGTATCTATAATTTATGAAGTATTCATGCCATGTTTACAATAGTTTTATATGATTTTGGTATGATTTGATTAGAACGAACCCGGACTGACGCTGTTTTCAGTAGAACTACCGTGGTGTTGTTTTTGTGCAGAAATAAAAGTTCTCGGAATGCGCTGAATATCAATGGAGATTTTTTTGCAAAAATATAATAAATACTAGAACAAAAATCTACCGGAGGGGAGTCCCGTGGGCTCCACGAGGGTGGGGGCGCGCCCACCCCCTGGGGCGCGCCCCTGTGCCTCGTGGACTCCCTGTGGGCCCCCTTGAATTGACCTTAACGCCAACATCTTCTATAAATACCCAAACCTCCAGAAAATAACCTAGATCGGAAGTTCTGCCGCCGCAAGCCTCTGTAGCCACGAGAAATCAATCTAGGCCCTCTCTGGCACCCTGCCAGAGGGGGCCATCATCACCGGAGGCCATGGGGAAGGATCTCGGAGGGGCCATGTAACATCCCAAATTTTCAATTTGGCATGTTATACATAGGTCATCTATGCATATTATATTTTATTGCATTCTTGTTTGAAATCCTTGAAATCCTAAACAACTCAAGGACCCGCGGAGAGAGTTGGGAATTTTTTCGTTTTTCCTATTTGAATTTCATCAAATAGCGAAGACGAGGATTTTTTATTTTAATTATTTTCTCTCCAGAAATATTTCATTTTAAAATAAATAAATGAGGGGAGATAATATGACTTCTCCAAAATAATTGAAATATCGGAGGAAAAATGTTAAAATCATTATTTGGTTTTATTTGATTTTATTTGGAATTTTATTTGCCCTAGAAAAAATTTGCATGTTTTAAAAATTGCATTTTAGGGGCCAAGAAAAGTTCATCTCGTTCTAAATATTTCATTTAGACGGAGAAAACTTGTTTTGGAATTTTTAGATTTTTATTTATTTTTCTAGGATTTTTCTAAGTCTGCGGAACGTTTTTTTTAAAGAGACCCGCGCCCGACTGGGCCTAGGGCCCAGCCGCCCCGCCGCCACCGCCTCCTGCGTGCGCGCGCGCCCCGCCGCCGCCAACCCGGACTCCGGAGTCCGAGCCGGACTCCGCCGCCGCGCCTTGCCCCCTCCTCCAAGTCGCCGCCCCCACCCCCTTTATATACGCCGCTACCCCCCCCCCTC
>NC_041381.1:89194141-89202350 GCF_002162155.2 Triticum dicoccoides
CCGCCACCCGCGCCCTCGCCGAGCCCCGCCGCCCCTCACCACCCGCCGGAGTCGCCCCGCCTCACCGGACGTCCTCGCCGGAGGTAGCCGCCCGGCCGCCGTTTTTTTAGAAAACCCCTTCGGTTTTTTTAAGAAAAACCCTAGTTCATTTTTTATATAGATCGGTTTTATTCTCCGGTTTATTTTCTTAGCGAGCGTTCGCTCGTTCGTTCGTTTTAACGAACGTGTTCGTCATTTAGTTTCTGCTAACAAACGCTCGTTCGTTAAGCCGTTCATCGTTTTTCTTTTTATCGTATTTATTCCGCGATTTTCCTGATCGCGATTTCTAAACCGATGTTCGTACTAGTATAACTTTTCGCTCGTTTATCGGAATCAGGCGATTCAAGCGCCTGGAGTTTCATCTCGAAACCCTCTTTCCGAATAATCAACTCAAACAAGTTTTTATCTCTGTAAAATTTGACCCTAGTTCAGATTAGTAAACGGATCTTATTTCTTTCGCCGTTTGAGTTTCATTGCTCCGTTTGGTTTGATTCTTTTTGCGAACTGGAGTTCTTAATTTGAACTTTTTGGTCGGCCTCTTTCAGTTGAAGTTTTGCTTGTGCATCTTTGCTTGTTGCTTATGTTTGTATTGTTTGCTTGCGATAGAATTCCCGGAGTGTGAAGCGTGTTACTACGAGTCTCTAGGATTGACGGATCGTCAGCAAGGCAAGTAACATTTGATCATACTCTTTTCATACCCAGTTTTTAGGCATTAGTTTCAACCCTCAAACACTGCATGGTTAAGATGTCATTAATTTGTGGGTTGGGAAGTAGATGATGAGGTAGGAACCTATTGCCCTGTTATTATCAAACCCTTGGGAGTTACTTCTACGTATCGCTTATATTGCCATGCTATGCTCGTAGACGTGGTTTGGGTTTGAGAGAATCCATGACAGATGTGAGTTTGTTAATTAATGGTTAACTTAAGGTGGCAACTTTAATACACATCTGGGTGGATTGAGGCACCTGGGGAACCCAGTGTTGTCTGTTTTATTTTGGAAATCCCGGGGAACCCGTGTGATCTTCCTATGGACCGCCACCCAGGCTCAAAGGGAACTGAGATTATTCATGCTAGAAACTTTCGTGTGCAGCCACAAGCTATTATGGGCTCTAGCATAGTTGAGTAAGTTACGTGAAGCTCTTGAAGAGGTAGATCAGCAGGTAGTGGGTTTTGTAGGTTTGGTATGATCTACCCGGAGTAGAGAGTTAATGTCTCTGAAAGACTGTGTCTTGGTCATCCGTTTCTCAAACACCATGTAGTGCGAGAAATCAACGGAGGCGATCAAGTCTTGTGGGGAAAAGTGCGCAAACCTCTGCAGAGTGTACAATCTAATCATGGTTAGCCGTGTCCCCGGTTATGGACAATTCTCAGTATCTAGTACCTGAGTATTCACATGTATCTCATCACTCTTAATTAATATTGCTGGGATGTTAATTACCTTAATTGGGATTGAGTTGGGGTTATACCTTCTCAATGATGTTTCAACCACCATGATAGTTAAATTAAAATTTATTCCTTTGTTGTCGGGAAAAATTGGCTTTTCGCAAAAACTATAACCGTAGAGCTTTCCACCAGCCAAATATGCATGCAGTGGTAGCATTATTCTGTTATTGCTCTATCGTGTTACATTGCCAGCATATTCCATGTGCTGACCCGTTCTCGGGCTGCAACGTATTATGTTGTAGACTTTTCAGATGAGGAGTAAGGTTCGATAGGTCGTTGTCGTGCAGCTCAGCTATGCCGTTGGAGTTGATGGACTCACTTTATCTTCCAAGCCTTCCGCTGTTATCACATTAGATGGCCTTAAGCCATATTATTGTAATAAGTTCTCTTTTGAGACATTCGATGTAATAAGTGCGTAATTGCTACTCTGTTATAAATCCTTCGAGTACTGTGTGTGTCAGCATTACCGATCCAGGGATGACACTGAAGCACAGAGGCTTGACCATCTGAGGTCGGGTCGCTACAAGATGGTATCAGAGCACACGCTGAGTGTAGGACACGACCACTAAGGTAAACCATAGGTCACTCTTCTCTACTCATTTCTGACTCCTCTCCATCTTTCCACTCTTTAGGATGACGGAGATGAAGAACAAGTTTGCACAACCGGATGAAGACTCACCTTTTGGACGCCACTTGAAGGAAGTCACTAGGTACCTGAATATTGGAATACCAAGCTTCACCGGGACGTACAACGCCACCTTACCAGAAGAGGAGCGCTGGATGATTCAAGCACAAGTTCCAGGAAGGACATTCTCGCCAACTTCCAAGCCCATAGAATTTTCTTTCAAAGCACCCACCTGGAGTCTTGGCAAGAGTATGGCAGCTCATATCACCATGGGACGTATTGGAGAAGTCTACAACAGGGAACTTAAAGACACCACATATCAAATATGTGGGCGCCGAGACGAGCAATGGGAAGTAATCAGCACCAAGAAGGATAGATCCATTGCAGCTTACATCCAGGAGCTAAACCAGCACATTCGACGTCAGGAGAACCAGATGTGCGCAGACATGATGGAGATGAAGAAGGCGAAAACTAGGATCATCGAGCTGGAGGAAGAACTCAAGTTTACACGCGATGGATATGAGGAGGAAATCAATACACTACTAGAGAAGAATGACGACCTAGTCAAGAAGATCAGAGTCTTCATGGGAGGATCAGCACCGGAAGAAGAGGAAGAAGATCCCACTTGTCCGGACAACTACATCATCATCGACGACACCGATTCCGATCCAAGTGATGATGACTACGAAGACGAAGCTGGAGCAGACATCATGGAGTCTTCCACCGATCAAAATTTCTAGATGACCACCATATAATAGTAGTATTCCCCCATGTAACTAGTAGTAGTTGAGCACTTTTGCGATAGTCCTAGACCGTTTGTATGCCCTTGCTTGATTGATTGAATGAATGTTTGTGTTTGCCTCATATGCATATGGGTAGTGTTTTTCCCCTAGATCTTTTTCAATTCTAATCTCTTCCATCTAAAACCGTTAGATGCCTCCGAGACGTGACCCCGGTTTTGTTTTCCCACCGGAGCTCACCCAGTTGATCCAGCAGCAGAATGCCTTGATGCGATTGCTAGTTCAGAACCAGGGCAATGCCAACAACAACAATAACAACAACAACCCGCCACCAATGGACAATCTAGCCTGTTTCCTAAGGTTACAGCCGCCGGTGTTTTCCAGTAGCACCGAGCCTATAGTTGCAGATGATTGGCTACGCCGTATCGGAAGGGAGTTGACCATCGCAGGGTGCACAGATGCGGAGAAGGTGCGTTTTGCCGCACACCAACTGGACGGACCTGCAGCAGCATGGTGGGAGAATTTCACAGCCACCTATCCTATCGATACTGTCACCTGGGCCCAGTTTTAGCAAGCTTTTCGCACGGCCCATGTCTCAACTGGAGCCATGCAGATGAAGAAGCGTGAGTTTCGCAACTTACGCCAGGGGAACCGTACTGTTGGCCAGTACATGGATGAGTTTAGCAAGTTATCACGTTATGCCCCTGATGATGTGGCCACAGATGCCACGAAGCAGGAGAAGTTTATGGAAGGGCTGAATGATGAGATGAGTATGCAGCTGATGGTGGCAATTTTCAACAACTACCAGGAGTTGGTAGATAAGGCCCTTATGATTGAAGGGAAGCAGCAGCAAATTGAGAGCCATAAGAGGAAGTATGGACAAGGGAAGTACAACTCACGAGCTCACCAGAAGCCTCGCTTAACCCCGAACTCGGGAGGACTTGTTCATAACCATGGAGGTCATAACCATACTGGAGGAGGATCGCATAACCAAAATGGTGCGAAGAACGGGAATGGGAACGGAGCCAACAATAATCAGAATCGCCCTAACCCAACTACACCCTCCAAGAGGGACTTAAGCCAAGTTATTTTCTTTAAGTGCTGGAAAACAGGGCACTATGCCAGTGACTGCCCTGAAGGAAGGAATGGAAACGGAAATGGGAGTGCTGGGAAGAAGCCCAATCCATTCAACAAAGGACAAGTGAACCACGTTAACGTGGAGGAAGTCGAAGAGCAGCCGGACGCGGTAATAGGTAAGTTTTTGGTTCAGTCATTTATCGCTCTTGTTCTTTTTGATACTGGTGCATCGCATTCATACATATCAAGGGGATTTGTGGATAAGTTTAAGTTACCAACCCAAACCCTTAGGACCCCTCTTTTAGTAAGTTCGCCTGGAGCAGAGTACATGGCTAGCAGATGGTGCACCCAGATACCCCTAATCATTGGCACGCATGTTTTTCCGTCTGACCTAATCATCTTGGAGTCGCAAGGATTGGATGTGATATTAGGTATGGACTGGATGTCAAAGTATGAAGGAAGTATTGACTGTGCTAGCAAGTCAATTTATCTTACCACCCCGGAGGGAAAAATGATTAAGTATGTATCTAGGCATGTGCCTAGGAGGAGCCAAGTGAATGCCCTCACGGGAGTTGTACAGGAGGAAGTGCCTGTAGTAAAGGATTTTCCGGAGGTTTTCCCAGAGGAGTTACCAGGCATGCCACCGGATCGAGACATCGAGTTTTTGATAGAGCTATTGCCAGGTACAGGGCCAATATCCAAGAGACCCTATCGGATGCCCGCAAATGATCTGGAGGAAATTAAGAAGCAGATCAAGGAGTTATTGGAGAAAGGTTACATTCGTAGGAGTTCGTCACCTTGGGGAGCACCAGTACTTTTGGTCGAGAAGAAGGATAAATCCCTAAGGATGGTTGTTGATTACCGAGCTTTGAAGGAAGTAACGATAAAGAACAAGTATCCCTTACCGATGATTAATGATCTGTTTGATCAGTTGCAAGGAGCTAAGGTGTTTTCAAAGATTTATCTACGATCGGGATACCATCAGTTGAAGATCCGAGAGAAGGATATATCAAAGACGGCATTTAGCACACGGTATGGATTATATGAGTATACGGTCATGTCATTTGGTCTGACTAACGCCCCTGCCTATTTCATGAGTATGATGAACAAGGTATTCATGGAGTATTTGGATAAGTTTGTTGTGGTGTTCATTGATGATATTATGGTATACTCGAAGAACAAAGAGGAGCACGCAGAGCACTTGCATTTAGTTCTCGAGAAACTCAGGGAACACCAGTTATACGCCAAATTTAGCAAGTGCGAGTTTTGGTTGAAGGAAGTTGGATTTCTTGGGCATGTTATATCAGGAGAGGGTATGGCAGTAGATCCCAGTAAGGTTCAGTCAGTCACTGAATGGTTGGCACCCACTTCAGTTGGCGAGATCCGCAGTTTCCTTGGACTGGCAGGATATTATAGGAGATTCATTGAGAATTTTTCCAAGATTGCTAAGCCAATGACTGAATTGTTAAAGAAGGATACTAAGTTCAATTGGACAGAAGGTTGCGAGACAAACTTTCAGGGGTTGAAGAAACGGTTGACTACAGCCCCAGTGCTGACATTGCCAGATATACATAACGAGTTTCAAGTGTATTGTGACGCCTCACGCTTGGGACTTGATGTGTGCTTATGCAGGACAGAAAAGTTGTTTCGTATGCCTCACGACAACTGAAGCCTCATGAGTTGAACTATGCCACGCATGATTTGGAGTTAGCAGCCGTAGTGCATGCATTGAAGGCCTGGAGACACTATCTTATTGGAAACCGTTGTGATGTGTACACGGACCATAAGAGCTTGAAGTACATTTTCACACAAAAGGAGTTGAACCTCAGACAGAGGAGATGGCTAGAACTTATAAAGGATTACGATATGAAGCTACACTATCATCCAGGAAAGGCCAACATTGTAGCAGACGCTTTGAGCCGGAAGAGTTATGCTAATATTCTTGAAAGCAAAGGATTGCCAAAGGAGTTAGTTGCAGAGATCATGGAACTTCGATTGGAGATTGTTCCAAGAGGTTTTCTTGAAACCATGGAGGTTTAGTCGACATTGTTGGACAAGATTCGAGAAGCTCAGAAGGAGGACAAAGAGATTGCAGAGATAAAGCAGAAGATGGGCGAAGGTAAAGCCAAAGGTTTTCGCGAGGATGAACACGATACCTTGTGGTTTGAGGACCGAATTTATGTGCCCAATAATTCAAAGATCAGGAAGTTAATACTTTAGGAGGCCCATGACTCACCATACTCGATTCACCCCGGAAACACCAAGATGTATTTGGACTTGAAGGAACGTTTCTGGTGGACTGGTATGAAGAAGGATATTGCCGAGTATGTAGCCGTATGTGATGTATGTCAGAGAGTGAAGGCAGAGCATCAGAAGCCAGCAGGATTGCTACAGCCTATGCCAATACCCGAATGGAAGTGGGACAAACTTGGCATGGACCTTATTACCGGATTACCCAGAACCAAGGCAGGATATGATTCAATATGGGTAGTAGTGGATCGTTTAACCAAAGTAGCTCACTTCATCCCAGTGAAAACAACTTATACAAGTGCAAAGTTGGCCAAGATATATATGTCCAGGATCGTATGTTTGCATGGAGTTCCGAGGAGCATCATATCAGATAGAGGAATGCAGTTTACTTCAAAGTTTTGGCATCAGCTACACCAGACTTTGGGTACCCGATTGGAGTTCAGTACCGCTTTCCACCCGCAGACAAATGGACAGACAGAGAGAGTCAATCATATTCTGGAGGACATGTTGAGAGCCTGTGCGCTAGATTATGGATCTAGTTGGGATGAAAATTTGCCTTACGCAGAGTTCTCATATAACAACAGCTACCAGGCCAGTTTGAAAATGGCACCGTTCGAAGCTCTGTATGGACGCAGATGTAGGACACCTTGATGTGGGATGAGGTAGGAGACCGTCAGTTGTTTGGACCAGATTTGATCAAGGAATCAGAGGAGAAGGTTAAAGTGATCAGAGACAGACTAAAGATTGCTCAGTCCAGACAGAAGAGTTATGCAGATTCAAAACGCAAGGAAGTAACCTATGAAATTGGAGAAAGAGCCTATCTGCGAGTATCGCCCTTGAGGGGAGTGAAACGTTTTGGAGTTAAGGGAAAGTTAGCCCCAAGATTTGTAGGACCGTATCATGTTTTGGAACGGATGGGAGAAGTTGCCTACAAGCTGGAGTTACCTGAAGGATTGTCAGGAGTTCACGATGTGTTTCACGTATCACAGCTGAAGAAGTGCCATGCAGAGATGGCCGATATACCGGTAAATGATACAGTGCCCTTGGAGACGATTCAGCTGGATAGTAATCTGACCTATGAGGAGAAGCCAATAAAGATTCTTGATTTTGACAGTCGAGTCACTCGCAGCAAGGTTATCAAGTTTTGCAAAGTTCAGTGGAGCCACCATATCGAGGAAGAAGCCACCTGGGAGCGAGAAGAGGATATTCGCAAGGACCATCCGCACCTATTTTCTAGCCAACCCGAATCTCGAGGGCGAGATTCATCTTAAGGGGGGTAGGTTTGTAACATCCCAAATTTTCAATTTGGCATGTTATACATAGGTCATCTATGCATATCATATTTTATTGCATTCTCGTTTGAAATCCTCGAAATCCTAAGCAACTCAAGGACCCGCGGAGAGAGTTGGGGATTTTTCCGTTTTTCCTATTTGAATTTTATCAAATAGCGAAGGCGAGGATTTTTGATTTTAATTATTTTCTCTCCGGAAATATTTCATTTTAAAATAAATAAATGTGGGGAGATAATATGACTTCTCCAAAATAATTCAAATATCGGAGGAAAAATGTTAAAATCATTATTTGGTTTTATTTGATTTTATTTGGAATTTTATTTGCCCTAGAAAATTTTTGCATGTTTTAAAAATTGCATTTTAGAGGCCAAGAAAAGTTCATCTCGTTCTAAATAATTCATTTAGACGGAGAAAACTTGTTTTGGAATTTTTAGATTTTTATTTATTTTTCTAGGATTTTTCTAAGTCTGCGGAACGTTTAAAAAAAAGAGACCCACGCTCGACTAGGCCTAGGGCCCAGCCGCCCCGCCGCCGCCGCCTCCTGCGTGCGCGCGCGCCCCGCCGCCGCCGACCCGGACTCCAGAGTCCGAGCCGGACTCCGCCGCCGCGTCTTGGCCCCTCCTCCAAGTCGCCACCCCCGCCCCCTTTATATACGCCGCCACCCCCCCTCTAGCCACCACCACCGCCACCGCCTCCCGGAGCCCAGAGCCCGAGCCCCGAGCCTCTAGCCGCCGCCGCCGCC
>NC_041381.1:89203045-89250537 GCF_002162155.2 Triticum dicoccoides
GCCGAGCCCCGCCGCCCCTCACCGCCCGCCGGAGTTGCCCCGCCTCGCCGGACGACCTCGCCGGAGGTAGCCACCCCACCGCCGTTTTTTTTAGAAAACCCCTTCGGTTTTTTTTAAGAAAAACCCTAGTTCTGTTTTTTTATATAGATTGGCTTTATTCTCCGGTTTATTTTCTTAGCGAGCGTTCGCTCGTTAATTCGTTTTAACGAACGTGTTCGTCGTTTAGTTTCTGCTAACGAACGCTCGTTCGTTAAGCCGTTCGTTGTTTTTCTTTTTATCGGATTTATTCCGCGATTTTCCTGATCGCGGTTTCTGAACCGATGTTCGTACTAGTATAACTTTTCGCTCGTTTATCGGAATCAGGCGATTCAAGCGCTTAGAGTTTCATCTCGAAACCCTCTTTCTGAATAATCAACTCAAACAAGTTTTTACCTCTGTAAAATTTGACCCTAGTTCAGATTAGTAAACGGATCTTATTTCTTTTGTCGTTTGAGTTTCATTGCTCCGTTTGGTTTGATTCTTTTTCGAACAGGAGTTCTTAATTTGAACTTTCTGGTCGGCCTCTTTCAGTTGAAGTTTTGCTTGTGCATCTTTGCTTGTTGCTTATGTTTGTATTGTTTCCTTGCGATAGAATTCCCGAAGTGTGAAGCGTGTTACTACGAGTCTCTAGGATTCACGGATCGTCAGCAAGGCAAGTAACATTTGATCATACTCTTTTCATACCCAGCTTTTATGCATTAGTTTCAACCCTCAAATATTGCATGGTTAAGATGTCATTAATTTGTGGGTTGGGAAGTAGATGATGGGTAGGAACCTATTGCCCTGTTATTATCAAACCCTTGGGGGTTACTTCTACGTATCGCTTATATTGCCATGCTATGCTCGTAGACGTGGTTTGGGTTTGAGAGAATCCATGACAGATGTGAGTTTGTTAATTAATGGTTAACTTAAGGTGGCAACTTTAATACACATCTGGGTGGATTGAGGCACCTGGGGAACCCAGTGTTGTCTGTTTTATTTTGGAAATCCCGAGGAACCCGTGTGATCTTCCTATGGACCGCCGCCCAGGCTCAAAGGGAATTGAGATTATTCATGCTAGAAACTTCCGTGTGCAGCCACAAGCTATTATGGGCTCTAGCATAGTTGAGTAAGTTACGTGAAGCTCTTGAAGAGGTAGATCAGCAGGTAGTGGGTTTTGTAGGTTTCGTATGATCTACCCGGAGTAGAGAGTTAATGTCTCTGAAAGACTGTGTCTCGGTCATCCGTTTCTCAAACACCATGTAGTGCGAGAAATCAACGGAGGCGATCGAGTCTTGTGGGGAAAAGTGCGCAAACCTCTGCAGAGTGTACAATCTAATCATGGTTAGCCGTGTCCCCGGTTATGGACAATTCTGAGTATCTAGTACCTGAGTATTCACATGTATCTCATCACTCTTAATTAATATTGATGGGATGTTAATTACCTTAATTGGGATTGAGTTGGGGTTATACCTTCTCAATGATGTTTCAACCACCATGATAGTTAAATTAAAATTTATTCCTTTGTTGTAGGGAAAAATTGGCTTTTCGCAAAAACTATAACCATAGAGCTTTCCACCAGCCAAATATGCATGAAGTGGTAGCATTATTCTGTTATTGCTCTATTGTGTTACATTGCCAGCATATTCCATGTGCTGACCCGTTCTCGGGCTGCAACGTATTATGTTGCAGACTTTTTAGACGAGGAGTAAGGTTTGATAGGTCATTGTCGTGCAGCTCAGCTATGTCGTTGGAGTTGATGGACTCACTTTATCTTCCAAGCCTTCCGCTGTTATCGCATTAGATGGCCTTAAGCCATATTATTGTAATAAGTTCTCTTTTGAGACATTCGATGTAATAAGTGTGTGATTGCTACTCTGTTATAAATCCTTCGAGTACTGTGTGTGTCAGCATTACCGATCCAGGGATGATACTGAAGCATAGAGACTTGACCATCTGAGGTCGGGTCGCTACAGGCCATCATCGCCATGAAGGCCAAGGACCAGAGGGGGAACCTCTCCCCATCCAGGGGGGAGGCCATGGAGGAGAATCACAAGGGGGAGAATCTCTCCTCCTCTCTCTTGATGGCGGCGGAGTGCCATCGGGAGGGGAATCATCGCCGCGGTGATCGTCTTCATCAACATCACCATCATCATCACCATCCTCATCTCTTTTACGCGGTCCACTCTCCCGCACCCCGTTGTAATCCCTACTTGAACATGGTGCTTTATGCCACATAGTATGATCCAATGATGTGTTGCCATCCTATGATCTTTTGAGTAGATATACTTTGTCTTTGGGTTGATTGATGATCTAGATTGGTATGAGTTGTATGTTTTAGTTTGGTGTTGTCCTATTGTGCCCTCTGTGTTGTGCAAGCATGAGGGATTCCCGCCGTAGGGTGTTGCAATACGTTCATGATTCACTTATAGTGGGTTGCTTGAGTGACAGAAGCATAAATCCGAGTAAGGGGGTTTTGGCGTATGGGATAAAGGGGACTTGATATGTTAAAGCTATGGTTTGGTTTTACCTTAATGATCTTTAGTAGTTGTGGATGCTTGCTAGAGTTCCAATCATAAGTGCACATGATCCAAGAAGAGAAAGTATGTTAGCTTATGCCTCTCCCTCATATGAAATTGCAATGATGACCACCAGTCTTGTTAACAATTGCCTCGGATAATTCCGCACACCGACTCATCATTATTCCACACTCGCTATTTATAATATTTAGTAATATATTCTATATTTATGATAACAACACCTACTTTTATATTTTAGCTCCCCGATATCATGCAAAGTATCCTGTTCATACCCACAACGTAGTTTTATTTCTCGTTTCTAGTTGGAAGCAAATGTTCGGTGTACGTAGAGTCATATCAGTGGCAGATAGGACTTGAGAGAATATTGATCTTACCTTTAGCTCCTTGTGGGTTTGACACTCCATACTTATCACTTCCACCTTTGGGAATTGCTACGATGATTCCCTGCACTTGGGGATTATCAATGAGTTATGTGTTTTTGATTACCGAAGTTTGTTTGGAGTCCCGGAAGAGATCACGCACGTGCCGAGGAGCCTCGAAATGGTCGAGACATAAAGATTCATATATTGGAAGGTTATGTTCGGACACCGGAAACGTTTCAGAAAGGTTCAAGCACTTTTGGAGTACCAGGAGGTTACCGGAACCCCCCAGGGAAAGTAGTGGGCCTTAATGGGCTTTAGCAAAAAGGAGAGGAGGTCCGCCGGGTGGCCGTGCCCTCCCCCCCATGGCTAGTCCAAATTGGACTAGGAGGGGCCGGCGCCCCCCCCCCCCTCTTTCCTTCTCCCTCTCCTACTCTTTCCCCCTCTCCCCTCTTGGAAAAAGGAATGGGACTCCAACTAGGATTGGGAATCCTAGTTGGACTCCCCATATAGGCGCGCCCTTCCTTGGCCAGCCTCCTCCTCCCCCCTCCTTTATAAATGTGGGAAGGGGGCACCCCAAAGCACAATAGTTATTCTCTTAGCCGTGTGCGGTGCACCCCTCCACAGTTTAACACCTCGGTCATATCGTCGTAGTGCTTAGGCGAAGCCCTGCGCCGGCAACATCATCAACAACATCGCCACGCCGTCGTGCTAACTGAACTCTCCCTCGACCCTCTACAGGATCAAGAGCTCGAGGGACGTCATCGTGCTGAATGTGTGCTGAACACGGAGGTGCTGTATGTTCGATACTTCAATCGGTTGGATTGTGAAGACGTTCGACTACATCAACCGCATTACTAAACGCTTCCGCTTTCGGTGTACGAGGGTACGTGGACACACTCTCCCGTATCATTGCTATGCATCTCCTAGATAGATCTTGCGTGATCGTAGGAAAATTTTGAATTACTACGTTACCCAACAGTGGCATCCGAGCTAGGTCTATGCGTAGATGTTTTATGCACGAGTGTAACACAAAGAGTTGTGGGCAATAATAGTCATACTGCTTACCACCGACGTCTTACTTTGATTCGGCGGTATTGTTGGATGAAGTGGCTCGGACCGACATTACATGACCGTGTTCATGAGACTGGTTCTACCGACGTGCTTTGCACATAGGTGGCTGGCGGGTATCTGTTTCTCCAAATTTAGTTGAATTGAGTTTGACTATGGCCGGTCCTTGTTGAAGGTTAAAACAACACACTTGATGAAAAATCGTTGTGGTTTTGATGCATAGGTAAGAACAGTTCTTGCTAGAAGCCCGTAGCAGCCACGTAAAACTTGCAACAAGAAAGTAGAGGACGTCTAACTTGTTTTTGCAAGGCTTGTTGTGATGTGATATGATCAAGACATGATGTGATATAAATTGTTGTATGAGATTAGCATGTTTTGTAACAGAGTTATCGGCAACTGGCAAGAGCCATATGGTTGTCGCTTTATTGTATGAAATGCAATCACCATGTAATTGCTTTACTTTATCACTAAGCGGTAGCGATAGTCGTAGTAGCAATAGTTAGCGAGACGACAACGATGCTACGATGGAGATCAAGGTGTCAAGCTGGTGACGATCGAGATCATGACGATGCTCCGATGATGGAGATCATGAGCACAAGATGCTGATGGCCATATCATGTCACATATTTTGATTGCATGTGATGTTTATCTTTTATGCATCTTATTCTTCTTAGTACAGCGGTAGCATTATAAGATGATCCCTTACTAAATTTCAAGGTATAAGTGTTCTCCCTGAGTATGCACCATTGCTACAGTTCGTCGTGCCGAGACACCACGTGATGATCGGGTGTGATAAGCTCTACATTCACATACAATGGGTGCAAGCTAGTTTTGCACGTGTAGAATACTCGAGTTAAACTTGACGAGCCTAGCATATGCAGATATGGCCTTGGAACACTCAGACCGAAAGGTCGAACGTGAATCATATAGTAGATATGATCAACATAGTGATGTTCACCATTGAAAACTACTCCATCTCACGTGATGATCGGACATGGTTTAGTTGATTTGGATCACGTGATCATTTAGATGACTAGAGGGATGTCTATCTAAGTGGGAGTTCTTAAGTAATATGATTAATTGAACTTTAATTTATCATGAACATAGTCCTGATAGTTTTTGCATGTCTATGTTGTTGTAGATCAATGGCCTGTGCTACCGTTCCCTTGAATTTTAATGCGTTCCTAGAGAAAGCTAATTTGAAAGATGATGGTAGAAATTACAAGGATTGGGTCCTTAACTTGAGTATTATCCTCATTGCTGCATAGAAGAATTACGTCCTGGAAGCACCGCTAGGTGCAAGGCCTGCTGCAGACGCAATCGCGGATGTTATGAACGTTTGGCAGAGCAAAGCTGATGACTACTCGATAGTTCAGTGTGCCATGCTTTACGGCCTAGAATCGGGACTTCAAAGACGTTTTGAACGTCATGGAGCATATGAGATGTTCCAAGAGTTGAAGCTAATATTTCAAGCAAATGCCCGAGTTGAGAGATATGAAGTCTCCAACAAGTTCTATAGCTGCAAAATGGAGGAGAATAGTTTTGTCAGTGAACACATACTCAGAATGTCCGGGTACCATAACCACTTGACTCGGCTGGGAGTTAATCTTCCTGATGATAGTGTCATTGACAGGGTTCTTCAATCACTGCCACCAAGCTATAAAGGCTTCGTGATGAATTATAATATGCAAGGGATGACGAAAATGATTCCCGAGCTCTTCGCAATGCTAAAGGCTACGGAGGTAGAAATCAAGAAGGAGCATCAAGTGTTGACGGTCAACAAGACCACTACTTTCAAGAAAAAGGGCAAAGGGAAGAAGGGGAACTTCAAGAAGAATAGAAAGCAAGTTGCTACTCCCGGGAAGAAGCCCAAGTCTGGACCTAAGCCTGAAACTGAGTGCTTCTACTGCAAAGGGACTGGTCACAAGAAGCGGAACTGCTGCAAGTATTTGGCGAATAAGAAGGATGGTAAAGTGAAAGGTATATTTGATATACATGTTATTGATGTGTACCTTACTAATGCTCATAGTAGCGCCTGGGTGTTTGATACTAGTTCTGTTGCTCATATTTGCAACTCGAAACAGGGGCTACAGATTAAACGAAGATTAGCTAAGGACAAGGTGACGATGCATGTCGGAAATGGTTCCAAGGTCGATGTGATTGCCGTCGGCACGCTACCTCTACATCTACCTTCAGTATTAATTTTAGACCTGAATAATTGTTATTTGGTGCCAGCGTTGAGCATAAACATTATATCTTTATCTTGTTTAATGCGAGATGGTTATTCATTTAAATCAGAGAATAATGGTGGTTCTATTTACATGAGTAATATCTTTTATGGTCATACACCTTTGTTGAGTGGTCTGTTTTTATTGAATCTCAATCATGGAGATACACATGTTCATAATATCGAAGCCAAAAGATGCAAAGTTGATAATGATAATGCAACTTATTTGTGGCACTGCCGTTTAGGTCATATTGGTGTAAAGCGCATGAAGAAACTCCATGCTGATGGGCTTTTGGAATCACTTGATTATGAATCACTTGGTGCTTGCAAACCATGCCTCATGGGCAATATGACTAAAACTCCGTTCTCCGGAACAATGGAACGAGCTACTGACTCATTGGAAATAATACATACTGATGTATGCGGCCCAATGAGTGTTGAGGGTCGTGGCGGGTATCGTTATTTTCTTACCTTCACAGATGATTTGAGCAGATGTGGGTATATCTACTTAATGAAAGATAAGTCTGAAACATTTGAAAAGTTCAAAGAATTTCATAGTGAAGTGGAAAATCATCGTAACAAGAAAATAAAGTTTCTACGATCTGATCATGGAGGCGAATATTTGAGTTACAAGTTTGGTCTTCATTTGAAACAATGTGGAATAGTTTCGCAACTCACGCCACCTGGAACACCACAGCGTAATGGTGTGTCCGAATGTCGTAACCGTACTTTATTGGATATGGTGCGATCTATGATGTCTCTTACTGATTTACCGCTATTGTTTTGGGGTTATGCTTTAGAGACGGCTGCATTCACTTTAAATAGGGCACCATCAAAATCCGTTGAGATGACGCCTTATGAACTATGGTTTGGCAAGAAACCAAAGTTGTTGTTTCTTAAAGTTTGGGGCTGTGATGCTTATGTGAAAAAGCTTCAACTTGATAAGCTCGAACCCAAATCGGAGAAGTGCGTCTTCATAGGATACCCAAAGGGAACTGTTGTGTCCACCTTCTATAACAGATCCTAAGGAAAGATATTCATTGCTAAGAATGGATCCTTTCTAGAGAAGGAGTTTCTCTTGAAAGAAGTGAGTGGGAGGAAAGTAGAACTTGATGAGGTAATTGTACCTTCTCCCGAATTGGAAAGTAGTTCATCGCAGAAATCAGTTCCAGTGATTCCAGCACCGATTAGTGGGGAAGCTAATGATGATGATCATGAAACTTCGGATCAAGTTACTACCGAACCTCGTAGGTCTTCCAGAGTACGGTTCGCACCAGAGTGGTACGGCAATCCTGTTCTGGAAGTCATGTTACTAGACCATGATGAACCTACGAACTATAAGGAAGCGATGATGAGCCTAGATTAATGGCTGAGGCCATGAAATCTGAGATGGAATCCATGTATGAGAACAAAGTATGGACTTTGGTGGATTTGCCCGATGATCGGCAAGCCATATAAAATAAATGGATCTTCAAGAAGAAGACTGACACTGACGGTAATGTTACTGTTTACAAAGCTTGACTTGTTGCGAAAGGTTTTTGACAAGTTCAAGGAGTTGACTACGATGAGACTTTCTCACCCGTAGCGATACTTAAGTCTGTCTGAATCATGTTAGCAATTGCCGCATTTTATGATTATGAAATTTGGCAGATGGATGTCAAAACTGCATTCCTTAATTTATTTCTTTAGGAACAATTGTATATGATGCAACCAGAAGGTTTTGTCGATCCAAAGGGTGCTAACAAAGTGTGCAAGCTCCAGCAATCCATTTATGGACTGGTGCAAGCCTCTCGGAGTTGGGATAAACGCTTTGATAGTGTGATCGAAGCATATGGTTTTATACAGACTTTCGGAGAAGCCTGTATTTACAAGAAAGTGGGTGGGAGCTCTGTAGCATTTCTAATATTATATGTGGATGACATATTGTTGATTGGAAATGATATAGAATTTCTGGATAGCATAAAAGGATACTTGAATAAGAGTTTTTCAATGAAAGACCTCAGTGAAGTTGCTTACATATTGGGCATCAAGATCTATAGAGATAGATCAAGATGCTTAATTGGACTTTCACAAAGCACATACCTTGAAAAAGTTTTGAAGAAGTTCAAAATGGATCTGTCAAAGAAAGGGTTCTTGCCTGTGTTACAAGGTGTGAAGTTGAGTCAGACTCAATGCCCGACCACTGCAGAAGATAGAGAGAAAATGAAATTCATTCCCTATGCCTCAGCCATAGGTTCTATCATGTATGCAATGTTGTGTACCAGACCTGATGTGTGCCTTGCTATATGTATAGCAGGGAGGTACCAAAGTAATCCAGGAGTGGAGCACTGGACAACGGTCAAGAACATCCTGAAATACCTGAAAATGACTAAGGATATGTTTCTTGTTTATGGAGGTGACAAAGAGCTTGTCGTAAATGGTTACGTCGATGCAAGCTTTGACGCTGATCCGGATGACTCTTAGTCACAAGCTGGATACGTATTTATATTGAATGGTGGAGCTGTCAGTTGGTGCGGTTCCAAGCAGAGCGTCGTGGCAGGATCTACGTGTGAAGTGGAGTACATAGCTGCTTCATAAGCAGCAAATGAAGGAGTCTGGATGAAGGAGTTCATATTTGATCTAGGTGTTATACCTAGGGCATCGGGTCCAATCAAAATATTTTGTGACAATACTGGTGCAATTGCCTTGGCAAAGGAATCCAGATTTCACAAGAGAGCCAAACACATCAAGAGACGCTTCAATTCCATCCGGCATCAAGTCGCGGAGGGAGACATAGAGATTTGCAAAATACATACAGATCTGAATGTTGCAGACTCATTGACTAAGCCTCTTCCACGAGCAAAACATGATCAGCACCAAGACATCATGGGTGTTAGAATCATTGTTGTGTAATCTAGATTATTGACTCTAGTGCAAGTGGACGACTCAAGGAAATATGCCCTAGAGGCAGTAATAAAGTTGTTATTTATATTTCCTTATATCATTATAAATGTTTATTATTCATGCTAGAATTGTATTAACCGAAAACTTAGTACATGTGTGAATACATAGACAAACATAGTGTCCCTAGTATGCCTCTACTTGACTAGCTCGTTAATCAAAGATGGTTATGTTTCCTAACCATAGACATGTGTTGTCATTTGATAAATGGGATCATATCATTGGGAGAATGATGTGATGGACAAGACCCATCCGTTAGCTTAGCATTATGATCGTTACAGTTTCATTGCTACTGCTTTCTTCATGACTTATACATGTTCCTCATACTATGAGATTATGCAACTCCCGAATACCGGAGAAACACCTTGTGTGTTATCAAACGTCACAACGTAGCTAGGTGATTATAAAGATTCTCTACAGGTGTCTTCGAAGGTGTTTGTTGGGTTGGCATAGATCAAGATTAGGATTTGTCACTCCATGTTTCAGAGAGGTGTCTCTGGGCCCTCTCGGTAATTCTCATCACGATAAGCCTTGCACGCAATGTGAATAATGAGTTAGTTGCGGGATGAAGCATTATGGAACAAGTAAAGATACTTGCCGGTAACAAGATTGAACTAGGTATGATGATACCGACGATCGAATCTCGGGCAAGTAACATACCGATGACAAAGGGAACAACATATGTTGTTACGCTGTTTGACCAATAAAGATTTTCGTAGAATATGTAGGAGCCAATATGAGCATCCTGGTTCTGCTATTGGTTATTGATCGAATATGTGTCTCGATCATGTCTACATAGTTCTCGAACCCGTAGGGTCCGCACGCTTAACGTTTGATGACGATTTGTATTATGAGTTATGTGTTTTTGATGACCAAAGTTTGTTCGAAGTCACGGATGAGATCACAGACGTGACGAGGAGCCTCGAAATGGTTGAGACATAAAGATTGATATATTGGAAGGTTATGTTCGAACACCGGAAAGGTTTCGGAAAGGTTCGGGCATTTTTCGGAGTACCGGGAGGTTACCGGAACCCTCCGGGGAAAGTAATGGGCCTTAATGGGCTTTAGTGGAAAGGAGTGGAGGGCCGCAGGGTGGCCGTGCCCCCCCCCCATGGCTGGTCCGAATTGGACTAAGAGGGGGCCGGCGCCCCCCCCCCCTCTTTCCTTCTCCTTCTCATACTCTTTCCCCCTCTCCCCTCTTGGAAAAAGGAAGGGGACTCCAACTAGGATTGGGAATCCTAGTTGGACTCCCCATATAGGCGTGCCCTTCCTTGACCGGCCTCTCCCTCCCCCTCCTTTATATACGTGGGCAGGGGGCACCCCAAAGCACAACTTTTATTCTCCTAGCCATGTGCGGTGCCCCCTCCACAGTTTAACACTTCGGTCATATCGTCGTAGTGCTTAGGCGAAACCCTGCACGCGCAACATCATCAACATCGTCGCCACACTGTCGTGCTGATGGAACTCTCCCTCGACCCTCTACTGGATCAAGAGCTCGAGGGACATCATCGTGCTGAATGTGTGCTGAACACGGAGGTGCCGCACGTCCGGTACTTGGATCGGTTAGATCGTGAAGACGTTCGACTACATCAACCGCGTTACTAAACGCTTCATCTTTCAGTCTATGAGGGTACGTGGACACACTCTCCCGTCTCGTTGCTATGCATCTCCTAGATAGATCTTGCGTGATCGTAGGAAAATTTTGAATTACTACGTTCCCCAACATGAATATCATCGTCCTATATATCAATCTTTACCTCCATACCATTTTGGAGCTCCTTGTCATGTCCGTGATCTCATCCGGGATTCCGAGAAACATCCGATCACCAAATCATATAACTCATATAACACTATATCATCAACGAACGTTAAGCGTGCGTGCCGTACGAGTTTGGTAACTATGTAGACATGACCGAGACACCTCTCTGGTCAATAACCATTAGCAGAACCTAGATGCCCGTATTGGTTCCTACATATTCTACAAAGATCTTTATCAGTCGAACTGTAATGATAATATACTTGATTCCCTTTGTCTGTTGCTATGTTACTTGCCCGAGATTCGATCGTCGGTATCTCTATACCTAGTTCAATCTCGTTACCGGCAATTCCCTTTACTCGTTCCATAATACATCATCTTGTAACTAACTCATTAGTCATTTACTTGCAAGCTTATTATGATGTGTATTACCAAGAGGGCCCAGAGATACCTCTCCGATACTCGGAGTGACAAATCCTAGTCTTGATCCATGTCAACTAAACAAACACCTTCGGAGATACTTGTAGAGCATCTTTATGATCACCCAGTTACGTTGTGACGTTTGATAGCACACAAGGTATTCCTCTGGTATTCGGGACTCACATGATCTCATGGTTGAAGGAACATGCATTTGACATTCAAGAAAGAAGTAGCAATAAACTGAACGATCATATGCTAAGCTAACAGATGGGTCTTATCCATCACATCATTCTCCTAATGATGTGATCCCGTTATCAAATGACAACACATGTCCATGGTTAGGAAACCTTAAACATCTTTGATCAATGAGCTAGTTTAGTAGAGGCTCACTAGGGACACGGCATTTGTTTATGTATTCACACATGTATTTAAGTTTCTGATCAATACAATTCTAGCATGAATAATAAACCTTTATCATGAATAAGTAAATAGAAAATAACAACTTTATTATTGCCTCTAGGGCATATTTCCTCCAGTCTTCCACTTGCACTAGAGTCAATAATCTAGATTACATTGTAATGAATCTAACACCCACGGAGTCTTGGTGTTGATCATGTTTTGCTCGCGGAAGAGGCTTAGTTAACGGGTCTGCTACATTCATATTCGTATGTATTTTGCAAATCTCTATGTCTCCATCCTTGACCTTTTCATGAATGGATTTGAAGCGTCTCTTGATGTGTTTGGTTCTCTTGTGAAACCCTGATTCCTCCGCCAAGGCAATTGTTCCAGTGTTGTCACAAAAGATTTTCATTGGACCTGATGCACTAGGTATTACACCCAAATCGGATATGAACTCCTTCATCCAGACTCCTTCATGTGCTGCTTCCGACGCAGCTATGTACTCCGCTTCACACGTAGATCCCGCCACGACGCTCTGCTTGGAACTGCACAAACTTTCAACTCCATCATTCAATATAAATGTGTATCCGGTTTTTGACTTAGATTCATCCGGATCAGTGTCGAAGCTAGCATTGACGTAACTACTTACGACGAGCTCTTTGTCAACTACATATGAGAAACATATCCTTGGTCCTTTTCAGGTACTTCAGGATATTCTTGACCACTGTCCAGTGATCCACTCCTGAATTACTTTGGTACCTCCCCGCCAAACTTATGGCAAGGCACACATCAGGTCTGGTACACTACATAGAATACCTGATAGAACCTATGGCTGAGGCATAGGGAATGACTTTCATTTTCTCTCTATCTTCTGCAGTGATCGGTCTTTATGTCTGACCCAATTTCACACCTTGTATCACACGCAAGAACCCTTTCTTTGACTGATCCATTTTGAACTTCTTCAAAACTTTGTCAAGGTATTTGCTTTGTGAAAGTCCTATTAAGCGTCTCGATCTATCCCTATAGATCTTGATGCCCAATATATAAGTAGCTTCAAATCAATTAGTGAGGAAGCTAATGATATTGATCATGAAACTTCAGATCAAGTTACTACCGAACCTCGTAGGTCAACCAGAGTAAGATCCGCACCAGAGTGGTACGGTAATCCTATTCTGGAGGTCATGTTACTTGATCATGGCGAACCTACGAACTATCAGGAAGCGATGATGAGCCCAGATTTCGCCAAATGGCTTGAGGCCATGAAATCTGAGATGGGATCCATGTATGAGAACAAAGTATGGACTTTGGTTGACTTGCCTGATGATCGACAAGCCATCGAAAATAAATGGATCTTCAAGAAGAAGACTGACGTTGATGGTAATGTTACTATCTACAAAGCTCGACTTGTTGCGAAAGGTTTTCGACAAGTTCAAGGGGTTGACTATGATGATACTTTCTCACCTGTAGCGATGCTTAAGTCTGTCCGAATCATGTTAGCAATTGCCGCATTTTATGATTATGAAATTTGGCAAATGGATGTCAAAACTGCATTCCTGAATGGATTTCTGGAAGAAGAGTTGTATATGATGCAACCAGAAGGTTTTGTCGATCCAAAAGATGCTAACAAAGTGTGCAAGCTCCAGCGGTCCATTTATGGACTGGTGCAAGCCTCTCGGAGTTGTAATAAACGTTTTGATAGTGTAATCAAAGCATATGGTTTTATATAGACTTTTGGAGAATCCTTTATTTACAAGAAAGTGAGTGGGAGCTCTGTAGCATTTTTGATATTATTTGTAGACGACATATTGTTGATTGGAAATGATATAGAATTTCTGGATAGCATAAAAGGATACTTGAATAAAAGTTTTTCAATGAAAGACCTCGGTGAAGCTGCTTATATATTGGGCGTCAAGATCTATAGAGATAGATCAAGACGCTTAATTGGAGTTTCACAAAGCACATACCTTGATAAAGTTTTGAAAAAGTTCAAAATGGATCAAGCAAAGAAAGGGTTCTTGCCTGTATTACAAGGTGTGAAGTTGAGTCAGACTCAATGCCCAACCACTACAGAAGATAGAGAGAAAATGAAAGATGTTCCCTATGCTTCAGCCATAGGCTCTATCATGTATGCAATGTTGTGTACCAGACCTGATGTGTGCCTTGCTATTAGTTTAGCAGGGAGGTACCAAAGTAATCCAGGAGTGGATCACTGGACAGTGGTCAAGAATATCCTGAAATACCTGTAAAGGACTAAGGATATGTTTCTCGTTTATGGAGGTGACAAAGAGCTAGTTGTAAATGGTTACGTCGATGCAAGCTTTGACACTGATCCGGACGATTCTAAATCGCAAACCGGATACGTGTTTTTATTGAATGGTGGAGCTGTCAGTTGGTGCAGTTCTAAACAAAGCGTCGTGGCGGGATCTATGTGTGAAGCGGAGTACATAGCTGCTTCGGAAGCAGCAAATAAAGGAGTCTGGATGAAGGAGTTCATATCTGATCTAGGTGTTATACCTAGTGCATCGGGTCCAATGAAAATCTTTTGTGACAATACTGGTGCAATTGCCCTGGCAAAGGAATCCAGATTTCACAAGAGAACCAAGCACATCAAGAGAGGCTTCAATTCCATCCGGGACCAAGTCCAGGTGGGAGACATAGAGATTTGCAAGATACATACGGATCTAGATGTTGCAGACCCGTTGACTAAGCCTCTTCCACGAGCAAAACATGATCAGCACCAAGACTCCACGGGTGTTAGAATCATTACTGTGTAATCTAGATTATTGACTCTAGTGCAAGTGGGAGACTGAAGGAAATATGCGCTAGAGGCAATAATAAAGTTTTTATTTATTTCCTCATATCATGATAAATGTTTATTATTCATGCTAGAATTGTATTAACCGGAAACATAATACATGTGTAAATACATAGACAAACATAGTGTCACTAGTATGCCTCTACTTGACTAGCTCGTTGATCAAAGTGTTGGAAATATGCCCTAGAGGCAATAATAAAAGGATTATTATTATATTTCCTTGTTCATGATAATAGTCTTTATTCATGCTATAACTGTATTATCCGGAAATCGTAATACACGTGTGAATACATAGACCATAATATGTCCCTAGTAAGCCTCTAGTTGACTAGCTCATTGATCAACAGATAGTCATGGTTTCCTGGCTATGGACATTGGATGTCGTTGATAACGGGATCACATCATTAGGAGAATGATGTGATGGACAAGACCCAATCCTAAGCAGAGCATAAGATCGTGTAGTTCATTTTGCTAGAGCTTTTCCAATGTCAAGTATCTTTTCCTTAGACCATGAGATCGTGTAACTCCCGGACACCGTAGGAGTGCCTTGCGTGTATCAAATGTCACAACGTAACTGGGTGACTATAAAGGTGCACTACAGGTATCTCTGAAAGTGTCTGTTGGGTTGACACGGATCGAGACTGGGATTTGTCACTCCGTATGACGGAGAGGTATCTCTGGGCCCACTCGGTAATGCATCATCATAATGAGCTCAAAGTGACCAAGTGTTTGGTCACGGGATCATGCATTACGGTTTGAGTAAAGTGACTTGCCGGTAACGAGACTGAACGAGGTATTGGGATACCAACGATCGAGTCTCAGGCAAGTAACGTACCGATTGACAAAGGGAATTGTATACGGGGTTGATTGAATCCTCGACATCGTGGTTCATCCGATGAAATCATCGTGGAACATGTGGGAGCCAACATGGGTATCCAGATCCCGCTGTTGGTTATTGGCCGGAGAGCTGTCTCGGTCATGTCTGCATGATTCCCGAACCCGTAGGGTCTACACACTTAAGGTTCGGTGACGCTAGGGTTATTAGGAAGACTTGTATGTGATTACCGAATGTTGTTCGGAGTCCCGGATGAGATCCCGGACGTCACGAGGAGTTCCGGAATGGTCCGGGGGTGAAGATTTATATATGGGAAGTTGTCATGCGGACACCGGAAAGTTTCGGGGGCATATCGGTATTGTACCGGGGCCACCGGAGAGGTTCCGGGGGTCCACCGGGAGGGGCCACCCCTCTTGGAGGGCCTCATGGGCCGCAAGGGGCAGGGATCCAGCCCCTGGAGGGCTGGTCACCCCCCCTTGGGCCCATGCGCCTAGGGTTGGGGGGGAACCCTGGTGGGGGCGCCCCCTTTGCTTGGGGGGCAAGTCCCCCCTCCCTGGCCGCCGCCCCCCCCCCCTCTAGATCTCATCTAGAGGGGCCGGCCCCCCTTGCCCCTTCCCCTATAAATATAGAGGGGTGAGGGGAGGGCTACTGGACACAACCCAAGGCGCAGCCCCTCCCCTCCCCAACACCTCTCCTCCTCCGTTACG
The DNA here is from genome assembly GCF_002162155.2 of Triticum dicoccoides. Lineage (NCBI taxonomy): Eukaryota > Viridiplantae > Streptophyta > Magnoliopsida > Poales > Poaceae > Triticum > Triticum dicoccoides. Next base: position 89,219,133 of record NC_041381.1, read on the forward strand.
TGCTTGGCGAACTGCTGCACCAACACCACCACGCTGTCGTGCTACTGCTGGAGCTATCTTCCTCAACCTCTCCTTCCTCCTTGCTGGAACAAGACGGAGGAGACGTCGTCCGTCCCGTACGTGTGTTGAACGCGGAGGTGCTGTCCGTTCGGCACTTGGTCATCGGTGATCTGAATCACGGCGAGTACGACTCCATCATCACCCTTCCCTTGAACGCTTCCGCACACGATCTACAAGTGGTATGTAGATGCAATCTCACTCCCTTGACTCGTTGCTTAGATGAACTCATAGATGGATCTTGGTGAAACCGTAGGAAATTTTTTAATTTTCTGCAACGTTCCCCAACAGTGGCATCATGAGCTAGGTCTATGCGTAGTTCTCTATTGCACGAGTAGAACACAATTTTGTTGTGGATGTAGATCTTGTCAACTTGCTTGCCACTACTAGTCTTTTCTTGCTTCAGCGGTATTGTGGGATGAAGCGTCCCGGACCAACCTTACACGTACGCTTACGTGAGACCGGTTCCACCGACAGACATGCACTAGTTGCATAAGGTGGCTGGCGGGTGTCTGTCTCTCCCACTTTAGTTGGAGCGGATTCAATGAAAAGGGTCCTTATGAAGGGTAAATAGAAGTTAACAAAATCACGTTGTGGTTATTCGTAGGTAAGAAAACGTTCTTGCTAGAACCCAATTGCAGCCACGTAAAAGATGCAACAACAATTAGAGGACGTCTAACTTGTTTTTGCAGCAATTGTCATGTGATGTGATATGGCCAGAAGTTGTGATGAATGATGAAAGATATATTGTGATGTATGATATCATGTTCTTGTAATAGGAATCATGACTTGCATGTCGATGAGTATGACAACCGGCAGGAGCCATAGGAGTTGTCTTTATTTTTGTATGACCTGCGTGTCATTGAAGAACGCCATGTAAATTACTTTACTTTATTGCTAAACGCGTTAGCCATAGAAGTAGAAGTAGTCGTTGGCATGACAACTTCATGAAGACACGATGATGGAGATCATGATGATGGAGATCATGGTGTCATGCCGGTGACAAGATGATCATGGAGCCCCGAAGATGGAGATCAATGGAGCTATATGATATTGGCCATATCATGTCACTACTATATAATTGCATGTGATGTTTATTATGTTTATGCATCTTGTTTACTTAGAACGACGGTAGTAAATAAGATGATCCCTTATAAGAATTTCAAGAAGTGTTCTCCCCTAACTGTGCACCGATGCTAAAGTTCGTCGTTTCGAAGCACCACGTGATGATCGGGTGTGATATATCCTTGCGTTCACATACAACGGGTGTAAGACGGTTTTACACATGCAAAACACTTAGGGTTAACTTGACGAGCCTAGCATGTACAGACATGGCCTCGGAACACAGAGACCGAAAGGTCGAACACGAGTCGTATGGAAGATACGATCAACATGAAGATGTTCACCGACGATGACTAGTCCGTCTCACGTGATGATCGGACACGGCCTAGTCGACTCGGATCGTGTAACACTTAGATGACTAGAGGGATGTCTAATCTGAGTGGGAGTTCATTGTAATAACTTGATTAGATGAACTTAATTATCATGAACTTAGTCTAAAACCTTTGCAAATATGTCTTGTAGATCAAATGGCCAACGCTCATGTCAACATGAACTTCAACGCGTTCCTAGAGAAAACCAAGCTGAAAGATGATGGCAGCAACTATACGGACTGGGTCCGGAACCTGAGGATCATCCTCATAGATGCCAGAAAACAATATGTCCTAGAAGGACCGCTAGGTGACGCTCCCGTCCCAGAGAACCAAGACGTTATGAACGCTTGGCAGTCTCGCGCTGATGATTACTCCCTCGTTCAGTGCGGCATGCTTTACAGCTTAGAACCGGGGCTCCAAAAGCGTTTTGAGCAACACGGAGCATATGAGATGTTCGAGGAGCTGAAACTAGTTTTCCAAGCTCATGCCCGGGTCGAGAGATATGAAGTCTCCGACAAGTTCTATAGTTGTAAGATGGAGGAAAACAGTTCTGTCAGTGAGCACATACTCAAAATGTCTGGGTTGCACAACCGCCTGTCTCAGCTGGACATTAACCTCCCGGACGAGGCGGTCATTGGCAGAATCCTTCAATCGCTCCCACCAAGCTACAAGATCTTTGTGATGAACTACAATATGCAGGGGATGGTGAAGACCATTCCTGAAGTATTTTCAATGCTGAAGTCAGCAGAGGTTGAAATCAAGAAAGAACATCAAGTGTTGATGGTCAATAAGACCACTAAGTTCAAGAAGGGCAGGGCAAGAAAAACTTCAAGAAGGACGGCAAGGATGTTGCCGCGCCCGGTAAGCCAGTTGCTGGGAAGAAGTCAAAGAATGGACCCAAGCCTGAGACTGAGTGCTTTTATTGCAAGGGGAAGGGTCACTGGAAGCGGAACTGCCCCAAATACTTAGCGGATAAGAAGGCCGGCAACACCAAAGGTATATTTGATATACATGTAATTGATGTGTACCTTACCAGTACTCGTAGTAACTCCTGGGTATTTGATACCGGTGCCGTTGCTCATATTTGTAACTCACAGCAGGAGCTGCGGAATAAGCGAAGACTGGCGAAGGACGAGGTAACGATGCGCGTCAGGAATGGTTCCAAGGTCGATGTGATCGCCGTCAGCACGCTACCTCTACATTTACCTACGGGATTAGTTATAAACCTTAATAATTGTTATTTAGTGCCAAGTTTGAGCATGAACATTGTATCTGCATCTCATTTGATACGAGATGGCTACTCATTTAAATCCGAGAATAATGGTTGTTCTATTTATATGAGAGATATGTTTTATGGTCATGCCCCTATGGTCAATGGTTTATTCTTAATGAATCTCGAGCGTAATATTACACATATTCATAGTGTGAATGCCAAAAGATGTAAAGTTAATAACGATAGTCCCACATACTTGTGGCACTGCCGCCTTGGTCACATTGGTGTCAAGCGCATGAAGAAGCTCCATGCTGATGGACTTTTAGAGTCTCTCGATTATGAATCATTTGACACATGCGAACCATGCCTCATGGGCAAAATGACCAAGACTCCGTTCTCCGGAACAATGAAGCAAGCAACCAACTTGTTGGAAATCATACATACCGATGTGTGCGGTCCAATGAGCGTTGAGGCTCGCGGAGGATATCGTTATGTTCTCACTCTCACTGATGACTTGAGTAGATATGGGTATGTCTACTTAATGAAACACAAGTCTGAGACCTTTGAAAAGTTCAAAGAATTTCAGAATGAGGTGGAGAATCAACATGATCGAAAGATAAAGTTCCTACGATCAAATCGTGGAGGAGAATATTTAAGTCACGAGTTTGGTACACACTTAAGGAAATGTGGAATCGTTTCACAACTCACGCCGCCTGGAACACCTCAGCGTAACGGTGTGTCCGAACGTCGTAATCGCACTCTATTGGATATGGTGCGGTCTATGATGTCTCTTACCGATTTACCGCTATCATTTTGGGGATACGCTCTAGAGACAGCTACATTCACTTTAAATAGGGCACCGTCTAAATCCGTTGAGACGACACCGTATGAATTATGGTTTGGGAAGAAACCTAAGCTGTCGTTTCTAAAAGTTTGGGGATGCGATGCTTATGTCAAGAAACTTCAACCTGAAAAGCTCGAACCCAAGTCGGAAAAATGCGTCTTCATAGGATACCCTAAGGAAACCATTGGGTATACCTTCTACTTAAGATTCGAGGGAAAGATCTTTGTTGCCAAGAACGGATCCTTTCTGGAAAAAGAGTTTCTCTCGAAAGAAGTAAGTGGGAGGAAAGTAGAACTCGATGAAGTACTACCTCTCGAACGGGAAAGTAGTGCATCTCAGGAAAATGTTGCTGTGATGCCTACATCAATTGAAGAGGAAAATAATGATGATGATCAAGGTACTTCGGATCAAGTTGCTACTGAACTTCGTAGGTCCACAAGGACACGTTCCGCACCAGAGTGGTACGGCAACCCTGTCCTGGAAATCATGTTGTTAGACAACGGTGAACCTTCAAACTATGAAGAAGCGATGGCGGGCCCAGATTCCAACAAATGGCTTGAAGCCATGAAATCCGAGATAGAATCCATGTATGAAAACAAAGTATGGACTTTGACAGACTTGCCCGATGATCGGCGAGCGATAGAAAAAAAATGGATCTTTAAGAAGAAGACGGACGCGGATGGAAATGTTACCATCTATAAAGCTCGACTTGTCGCTAAGGGTTATCGACAAGTTCAAGGGGTTGACTACAATGAGTCATTCTCTCCCGTAGCGAAGCTGAAGTCCGTCCGAATCATGTTAGCAATTGCCGCATACTATGATTATGAGATATGGCAGATGGACGTCAAAACGGCATTCCTTAACGGACATCTTAAGGAAGAACTGTATATGATGCAGCCGGAAGGTTTTGTCGATCCTAAGAACGCTAATAAAGTATGCAAGCTCCAGCGATCCATTTATGGGCTGGTGCAAGCATCTCGGAGTTGGAACATTCGCTTTGATGAGATGATCAAAGCGTTTGGGTTTATGCAGACTTATGGAGAAGCCTGCCTTTACAAGAAAGTGAGTGGGAGCTCTGTAGCATTTCTCATATGATATGTAGATGACATACTCTTGATGGGAAATGATATAGAACTTTTGGACAGCATTAAGGCCTACTTGAATAAGTGTTTTTCAATGAAGGACCTTGGAGAAGCTGCTTATATATTAGGCATCAAGACCTATAGAGATAGATCAAGACGCCTCATAGGTCTTTCACAAAGCACATACCTTGATAAGATTTTGAAGAAGTTCAAAATGGATCAGTCCAAGAAAGGGTTCTTGCCTGTGTTGCAAGGTGTGAGATTGAGCTCGGCTCAAGCCCCGACCACGGAAAAAGATAAAGAAGAGATGAGTGTCATCCCCCCATAGGATCTATTATGTATGCCATGCTGTGTACCAGACTTGATGTAAACCTTGCCGTAAGTTTGGTAGGAAGGTACCAAAGTAATCCCGGCAAGGAACACTGGACAGCGGTCAAGAATATCCTGAAGTACCTGAAAAGGACAAAGGACATGTTTCTCGTTTATGGAGGTGACGAAGAGCTCGTCGTAAAGGGTTACGTCGACGCTAGCTTCGACACAGATCTGGATGACTCTAAGTCACAAACCGGATACGTGTATATGTTGAATGGTGGAGCAGTAAGAGGGTGCAGCTGCAAGCAGAGTGTCGTGGCGGGATCTACATGTGAAGCGGAGTACATGGCAGCCTCGGAGGCAATGCATGAAGCAATTTGGGTGAAGGAGTTCATCACCGACCTAGGAGTCATACCCAATGCATCGGGGCCGATCAAACTCTTCTGTGACAACACTGGAGCTATTGCCCTTGCCAAGGAGCCCAGGTTTCACAAGAAGACCAGGCACATCAAGCGTCGCTTCAACTCCATCCGTGAAAATGTTCAAGATGGAGACATAGATATTTGCAAAGTACATACGGATCTGAATGTCGCAGATCCATTGACTAAACCTCTCTCGCGAGCAAAACATGATCAACACCAGAACTCTATGGGTGTGCGATTCATCACAATGTAACTAGATTAATGACTCTAGTGCAAGTGGGAGACTGTTGGAAATATGCCCTAGAGGCAATAATAAAAGGATTATTATTATATTTCCTTGTTCATGATAATAGTCTTTATTCATGCTATAACTGTATTATCCGGAAATCGTAATACACGTGTGAATACATAGACCATAATATGTCCCTAGTAAGCCTCTAGTTGACTAGCTCGTTGATCAACAGATAGTCATGGTTTCCTGGCTATGGACATTGGATGTCGTTGATAACGGGATCACATCATTAGGAGAATGATGTGATGGACAAGACCCAATCCTAAGCATAGCATAAGATCGTGTAGTTCGTTTTGCTAGAGCTTTTCCAATGTCAAGTATCTTTTCCTTAGACCATGAGATGTGTAACTCACGGACACTGTAGGAGTGCCTTGGGTGTATCAAACGTCTCAACATAACTGGGTGACTATAAAGGTGCACTACAGGTATCTCTGAAAGTGTCTGTTGGGTTGACACGGATCGAGACTGGGATTTGTCACTCCGTATGACGGAGAGGTATCTCTGGGCCCACTCGCTAATGCATCATCATAATGGTCTCAAAGTGACCAAGTGTTTGGTCACGGGATCATGTATTACGGTTCGAGTAAAGTGACTTGCCGGTAACGAGACTGAACGAGGTATTGGGATACCAACGATCGAGTCTCAGGCAAGTAACGTACCGATTGACAAAGGGAATTGTATACGGGGTTGATCGAATCCTCGACATCATGGTTCATCCGATGAAATCATCGTGGAACATGTGGGAGCCAACATGGGTATCCAGATCCTGCTGTTGGTTATTGGCCGGAGAGCTGTCTCGGTCATGTCTGCATGATTCCCGAACCCGTAGGGTCTACACACTTAAGGTTCGGTGATTCTAGGGTTATTAGGAAGATTTGTATGTGATTACCGAATGTTGTTCGGAGTCCCGGATGAGATCCCGGACATCACGAGGAGTTCCGGAATGGTCCGGAGGTGAAGATTTATATATGGGAAGTTGTCATGCGGACACCAGAAAGTTTCGGGGGCATATCGGTATTGTACCGGGGCCACCGGAGAGGTTCCAGGGGTCCACTGGGAGGGGCCACCCCTCTCGGAGGGCCTCATGGGCCGCAAGGGGCAGGGAACCAACCCCTGGAGGGCTGGGCACCCCCCCCCTTGGGCCCATGCACCTAGGGTTGGGGGGAACCCTAGTGGGGGCGCCCCCTTTGCTTGGGGGGCAAGTCCCCCCTCCCTGCCCCCCCCCCTCTAGATCTCATCTAGAGGGGACGGCCCCCCTTGCCCCTTCCCCTATAAATATAGGGGGGTGAGGGGAGGGCTGCTAGACACAACCCAAGGCGCAGCCCCTCCCCTCCCCAACACCTCTCCTCCTCCGTTACGTGCTTGGCGAAGCCCGTCGGAGTACTGCTGCACCAACACCACCACGCCGTCGTGCTGCTGCTGGAGCTATCTTCCTCAACCTCTCCTTCCTCCTTGCTGGATCAAGACGGAGGAGACGTCGTCCGTCCCGTACGTGTGTTGAATGCGGAGGTGTTATCCGTTTGGCACTTGGTCATCGGTGATCTGAATCACGGCGAGTACGACTCCATCATCACCCTTCCCTTGAACGCTTCCGCACGCGATCTACAAGTGGTATGTAGATGCAATCTCACTCCCTTGACTCGTTGCTTAGATGAACTCATAGATGGATCTTGGTGAAACCGTAGGAAAATTTTTAATTTTCTGCAACGTTCCCCAACACAAAGATGGTTGAGTTTCCTAGCCATAGACATGAGTTGTCATTTGATTAACGGGATCACATCATTAGGATAATGATGTGATTGACTTGACCCATTCCGTTAGCTTAGCAATTGATCGTTTAGTATGTTGCTATTGCTTTCTTCATAACTTATACATGTTCCTATGACTATGCGATTATGCAACTCCTATTTACCGGAGGAACACTTTGTGTGCTACCAAACATCACAACGTAACTGGGTGATTATAAAGGAGATCTATAGGTGTCTCCGAAGGTACTTGTTGAGTTGGCGTATTTCGAGATTAGGATTTGTCACTCCGATTGTCGGAGAGGTATCTCTGGGCCCTCTCGGTAATGCACATCACTATAAGCCTTGCAAGCAATGTGACAAATGAGTTAGTTGCGGGATGATGCATTACATAACGAGTAAAGAGACTTGTCGGTAACGATATTGAACTAGGTATTGAGATACCAACGATCGAATCTCGGGCAAGTAACATACCAATGACAAAGGGAACAACGTATGTAGTTATGCGGTTTGACCGATAAAGATCTTCGTAGAATATGTGGGAACCAATATGAGCATCCAGGTTCCGCTATTGGTTATTGACCGGAAACGAGTCTTGGTCATGTCTACATAGTTCTCGAACCCGTAGGGTCTGCACGCTTAAAGTTTGGTGACGATCGGTATTATGAGTTTTTGTGTTTTGATGTACCGAAGGTAGTTCAGAGTCCGGATATGATCACGGACATGATGAGGAGTCTCAAAATGGCCGAGACGTAAAGATCGATATATTGGATGACTATGTTCGGACACCGGAATGGTTTCGGACATATACCGGAGGACCCGGGGGTTATCGGAACCCCTCGGGGGGATTATTGGGCCTCATGGGCCCTAGTGGAGAAGAGGAGGGGCGGCCAGGGCAGGCCGCGTGCCCCCTCCCCGTCTTGTCCGAATTGGACAAGGAGGGGGCGGCGCCCCCTATCCTTCCTCTCTCTCCCTCTCCCTCTCCCCCTTCTCCTACTACTACAAGGAAAGGAGGAGTCCTACTCCCGGTGGGAGTAGGACTCTCCCCTTGGCGCGCCCTCCTCCTAGGTCGGACTCCTCCCCCCTTGCTCCTTTATATACGGGGGCAGGGGGGCACCTCTAGACACAACAATTGATCATTGATCTCTTAGCCGTGTGCGGTGCCCCCCTCCACCATATTCCACCTCGGTAATATTGTAGCGGTGCTTAGGCGAAGCCCTGCGTCGGTAGCATCATCAACACCGTCATCACGCCGTCGTGCTGACAGAACTCTCCCACAAAGCTCTGCTGGATCGGAGTTCATGGGACGTCATCGAGCTGAACGTGTGCTGAACTCGGAGGTGTCGTACGTTTGGTACTTGAACGGTTGGATCATGAAGACATACGACTACATCAACCGCGTTGTGCTAACACTTTCGCTTTCGGTCTACGAGGGTACGTGGACAACACTCTCCTATCTCGTTGCTATGCGTCACCATGATCTTGCGTGTGCGTAGGAATTTTTTTGAAATTACTACATTCCCCTTCAACTTTAAGAAACGACAGCTTAGGTTTCTTGCCAAACCACAGTTCATACGGTGTCGTCTCAACGGATTTAGACGATGCCATATTTAACGTGAATGCGGCTGTCTCTAATGCATAACCCCAAAACGATAGTGGTAAATTGGTAAGAGGCATCATAGAATGCACCATATCTAATAAAGTAGTGTTACAACGTTCGGACACATCATTACGCTGTGGTGTTCCAGGTGGCGTGAGTTGTGAAACTATTCCACATTGTTTTAAATGAAGTCCAAACTCGTAACTCAAATATTCGCCTCCGCGATTAGATCGTAGAAACTTTATTTTCTTCTTAGATGATTCTCCACTTCACTCTGGAATTCTTTAAACTTTTCAAATGTTTCAAACTTGTGTTTCATCAAGTAGATATACCCATACCTACTCAAATCATCTGTGAAGGTCAGAAAATAAAGATACCCGCCACGTGCTTCAATACTCATCGGACCGCATACATCGATATGTATTATTTCCAATAAGTCATTAGCTCACTCCATTGCTCCAGGGAACAGAGTTTTAGTCATCTTTCCCATGAGGCATGGTTCGCAAGTATCAAATAATTCATAATCAAGTGATTCCAAAAGTCCATCTGCATGGAGTTCCTTCATGCGCTTTACACCAATGTGACCTAAACGGCAGTACCACAAGTATGTTGCACTATCATTGTCAACTTTGCATCTTTTGGCATCAATATTATAAATATGTGTATCATTACGAGATGCAACAAGAATAGACCATTCATTAAGGGTGCATGACCATAAAAGATATTACTTATATAAATAGAACAACCATTATTCTCTGATTTAAATAAATAGCTGTCTCGCAATAAACAAGATCCAGATATAATGTACATGCTCAACGGGGGCACCAAATAATAGTTATTGAGGTCTAAAACTAATCCCGAAGGTAGATGTAAAGGTAGCATGCCGACGGCGATCGCATCAACCTTGGAACCATTCCCGACGTGTATCATCACCTCATCCTTAGCCAATCTTCGTTTATTCCGCAGCTCCTATTTCGAGTTACAAATATGAGGAAATGAACCAATATCAAATACCCAGGCACTACTACGAGCATTAGTAAGGTACACATCAATAACATGTATATCAAATATACCTTTGTTCACTGTGCAATCCTTCTTATCCGCCAAGTATTTGGGGCAGTTTCGCTTCCAGTGACCATTCCCTTTTGCAATAGAAGCACTCAGTTTCAGGTTTGGGTCCAGCTTTGGGCTTCTTTCCGGGAGTGGCAACTTGCTTGCCATTCTTCTTGAAGTTCCCTTTTTTCCCTTGCCCTTTTTTTCTTGAAACTAGTGGTATTGTTAACCATCAACACTTGATGCTCCTTCTTTATTTCTACCTCTGCGGCCTTAAGCATTGTGAAGAGCTCAGGAATTGTTTTGTTCATACCTTGCATATTATAATTCATCATGAAGCCTTTGTAGCTTGGTGGCAGTGATCGAAGAACTCTGTCAATAACACAATCAATTGGAAGATCAACTCCCAGCTGTGTCAAGTGGTTATGATACCCCGGACATTTTGAGTATGTGTTCACTGACAGAATTGTTCTCCTCCATCTTGCAGTTATAGAACTTGTTGGAGACTTCATATCTCTCAACCCGGGCATTTGCTTGAAATATGAACTTCAACTCTTGGAACATCTCATTTGCTCCATGACGTTCAAAATGTTTTTGAAGTCCCGGTTCTAAGCCATAAAGCATGGCACACTAAACTATAGAGTAGTCATCATTTCGCGTTTGCCAGGCATTCATAGCATCTAGATTAGCGGGAGCGAGTGGGTCACCTAGCGGTGCATCAAGGACATAATTCTTCTGTGCAGCAATGAGGATAATCCTCAAGTTACGGACCCAGTCTATGTAGTTGCTACCATTGTCTTTCAACTTAGCTTTCTCTAGGTATGCATTAAAATTCAAGGGAACGGTAGCTCGGGCCATTGATCTACAACATAGATATGCAAAACTATTAAGACTAAGTTCATGATAAATTAAGTTCAATTAATCAAATTACTAATGAACTCCCACTTAAATCAACACCCCTCAAGTTTTCTAAGTGATACGTGATCCAAATCAACTAGCCCATGTCCGATCATCACGTGAGATGGGGTAGTCATCAATGGTGAACATCTCTATGTTGATCATATCTACTATATGACTCATGTTCGACCTATCGGTCTCCAGTGTTCCGAGACCATGTCTGTACATGCTAGGCTCGTCAAGTTTAACCCAAGTATCCTGCATGTGCAAAACTATCTTACACCCGTTGTATGTGAACGTAGAGTCTATCACACCCGATCATCACGAGGTGCTTCGAAACGACGAACTTGGCAACGGTGCATACTCAGGGAGAACACTTTTCCATGAAATTTAGTGAAGGGATCATCTTATAATGCTACACCATTCTAAGCAAAATAAGATGCATAAAGGATAAACATCACATGCAATCAAAATATGCGACATGATATGGCCATCATCATCTTGTGCTTTTGATCTCCATCTCCAAAACATCATCATGATCTCCATCGTCACCGGCTTGACACATTGATCTCCATCGTTGTGTCGGGGTCGTCTCGCCAACTATTGCTTCTACAACTATTGCTAATGCATAGCTATAAAGTAAAGCAATTACATGGCGCTTGCATTTCATACAATAAAGAGACAACCCTAAGGCTCCTGCCGGTTGTCGATATTACAAAACATGATCATCTCATACATCAACATGTATCACATCCTATCTTGACCATATCACATCACAACATGCCCTGCAAAAACAAGTTAGACGTCCTCTACTTTGTTGTTGCAAGTTTTACATGGCTGCTATGGGCTTCTAGCAAGAACCATTCTTACCTACGCAAAAACCACAACGGTGACTATCAAGTTTGTTGTTTTAACCTTCTTCAAGGACCGACCGTAGTCAAATTCGATTCAACTAAAGTAGGAGAAACAGACACCCGCCAGCCACCTTTATGCAAAACTAGTTGCATGTTAGTCGGTAGAACCGGTCTCGTGTGCGTGGACATGTAAGAATGGTCTGGGCCGCTTCATCCCACTTCTGCCGAATCAAAATAAGACATTGGTGGTAAGCAGTATGACTATCACCGCCACAACTCTTTGTGTTCTACTCGTGCATATCATCTACGCATAGGCCTAGCTCGGATGCCACTGATGAGCAATGTTGCATGGAAAACAAAAAAAAATCTATGCACACACAAGATCTATCCATGGAGATGCATAGAAATGAGAGGGGAGAGTGTGTCTACGTAACCTCATAGACCGTGAGCGGAAGCATTTAACAACGCGGTTGATGTAGTCGAACTTCTTAGCGATCCAACCGATCGACTACCGAACGTATGACACCTCCGCGTTCAGCACGTTCATCTCAGTGAGGTCCTCGCCTCCAGCAAGATGGGAGAAGTAGTGGACGAGTTCCGGCAGCACGATAGCGTGCTGACGGTGGTGGTGATGCTATCCCCGTAGGGCTTTGTCTAAGCACTCCGAAAATATGACCAAGGGACGAAACTGTGGAGAGGGGTGCCACACATGGATAAGAGATTGTCGTGGTCTTGTGTGGCACCCCTCCCACATATATATAGGTGGGGGGAGGGAGGAGCAACCACGGAGGCGCCCCAAGGAGGCCGAATCCTCCTTGTGATCCTTCCCTTGCCCCCCCCCCCTTACCATATTTGTTGGAGGGGGGAAAGGAAAGGGGGGAGAGGGAAGGAAGGGGGAGGACGAATCCCCCCTTTCCTTCCTCCCATAGGATGACAGCCATAGGGGGGTGCGCCAGCCCCTTGTGGGCTGGGGTGCCCCCCTCTACTAGCCCAATAGGCCCATCTTTCTCCCGTGGTGTCCGAAACCCCTTCCAGTGACCCGATGACTACCCGATGCACTCCGAAACACTTCCGGTGTACGAATATCATCGTCCTATACACCAGTCTTTACCTTCGAACCATTCTGAAGCTCCTCGTCATGTCTGTGATCTCATCTGGGATTCCGAACAACATTCGGTCACCAAATCATATAACTCATGTAACACTATATCGTCAATGAGCGTTAAGCGTGCGGACCCTACGGGTTCGAGAACTATGTAGACATGACCGAGACACCTCTCCCATCAATAACCAATAGCGGAATCTGGATGCCCATATTGGTTCCTACATATTCTACAAAGATCTTTATCGGTGGAACCGTAATGACAACATACTTGATTCCCTTTGTTTGTCAGTATGTTACTTGCCCAAGATTCGATCGTCGGTATCTCTATACCTACTTTAATCTCGTTACCGGCAAGCCTCTTTACTCGTTCTGTAATACATCATCTCATAACTAACTCCTTAGTCACTTCCTTGCAAGCTTATTATGATGTGTATTACCGAGAGGGCCCAGAGATACCTCTCCGATACTCAGAGTGACAAATCCCAATCTCGATCCATGCCAACTCAGCAAACACCTTCAGATATACCTATAGAGCATCTTTATGATCACCCAGTTATGTTCTGACGTTTGATAGCACACAAGGTATTCCTCCGGTATTCGAGAGTTGCATGATCTCATGGTCGAAGTAACATGCATTTGACATTCAAGAAAGCAGTAGCAATAAACTGAACGATCATATGCTAAGCTAACGGATGGGTCTTGTCCATCACATCATTCTTCTAATAATGTGATCCCGTTATCAAATGACAACACTTGTCCATGGTTAGGAAACCTTAGCCGTCTTTGATCAACGAGCTATTCTAGTAGAGGCTCACCAGGGACATGGTATTTATATATGTATTCACACATGTATTTAAGTTTCCGATCAATATAATTCTAGCATGAATAATAAACCTTTGTCATGAATAAGGAAATATAAAATAACAACTTTATTATTGCCTCTAGGGCATATTTCCTTCAACTCCAACACGTCACATTGACCGTCAAGTCAAGGCTGGCGCGTGGCCCCGTGGGGCTAGCATATGAGACCGGTCTGGCTTGTCACAGTGGGTCCAGATAATGTTGAAGTTTCAGCGCAGGAATTTATCCTACCAAGCGGCTAACTTTGCGAGAATTCTTTCTTGTGTGCAGATCGGCCCACTCCTTCTACATTTTCAAGATCGAGGTGGTCTACATCACCATAGAGCCAGCTCGGCTGGAGGCTGGCTGTGTGATGACGATGTTTGGGAGACATTTCGTTAAACTGGTTTTAAGTCAGCCACCGAAGATGATGTGTATCCCGGATGACCCAAGGTGCAACCATACTTGAAGACCCGTTCTGGGGCTACTGTCAGTGTCCCAACTGAGGGGTCCTCGTCACGTCGGTTCTTGGTCTGGTGGGCCGGGATTTGACCCCCTACCTCAGTTCTATCCTGGGACACTTTGGGCAGCTTCTAGCGGAACACATAAAGGTTCTAGAAAACTCGGAGTACAATCATACTGGAGCCGTGGAGGATCTGCCTCCACCGACTTAGCCAACTTAGTTGTGTAAGTGTAGGACCCCCGATATGTTATATAATCCGGATCAAGCTTCTCATATATCAGATTGATTCTCTTGGTACTTCATCTATACTCTGTGCACACTCCAACACATGAAGACAAGCAAGACGTAGGGTAGTATCTCCTCCGCGAGAGCCCGAACCTGGGTAAATCTTGCCTCCTGTTACTATTGTGCCAACTTGCCTAGCTATGATACTCTACCACGAGATATGCCGGATTTAGCTCCCGCAACATGTATTTGGGGAAACAATGTTTAAGACGTATTTGTAAAAAATATTTAAAACATGTATTTGGAAAATTTTAATCATGTACTTGAAAATTGTTAAACGTGTACAAAAATATTTTCTATGTATAGCAGAAATATATAATGTGTATGAAAAAATTAACCGTCAAAACATATATTTTGAAATATGTTAATCGTGTATTTGAAAATATTAAACTTGCATAAATAGTGTTCCCAATGTATGAAAAAATATACAACATGTACAAAAATGTAAACATGTGTTAAAAAATAAAAATAAAAGTTGATGAAAGCCAAGAAAAAAACAAAGAAAAATAGGAAAAACGAAGTAACACCTAAGGAAAACCGGTACAAACAAGTGAAAACCCCCGATAAAAAACCACACAAGAGAAAAAACTCATGCCGCTGCTACTGTAGTTGGCCAGCTCTATAACGCACTTGTTAGGGGCGAGATGGAGCTATGTCTTGCAGAGGGCGAGAAATAGCTTCATCTCCGATGTTTCACCAGTAGATACACAGTCTATTCTCAAAAAAGAAAATGTAGTTTTTTTTGTGCAATCTCATCCCAACTTTGTTGATTCGAAATAGTGTTCATAGGTACATGGTTTGGATCATAAAAATTACCCAACCAAATATGGCGTCCTATGTCTAGATTACATGCAAATTCAGCGATATTATGAGCTTCAAATTTGAAGTTTCTACGCTCGTGAATAAATTTACAAGACTGAAAAGCGTTCTTGTGTTCACTGATCTCTTGTAAAAGTCGCTCTCTTGAAGACCTCCGGAGTTTGATCAATGTCCTCCACCACTCCTTGGCAATCTGAGGCTACAAAATTCGATGCCAGCCAAGATCGTTTGCAAGCCCCATAGCTTCCCAACAGGCCAATGTTTCCAGGATTGTAGGACCAGTTGATACTGATCATTAGATCATCTCTAGCAGACCCCGTATAATGCCCCGACCCGCAAAATAATCATCAAAATATGGGTCCGAGTAAAAAATGTTGCCTGATCAGAGCCTGAAACGCGTCGGACCCGTAATTGTTTTTTGCGGGGCACGGCAAAATTCCTACCCCAATCCGGGAAAACGCGAGTTCCCCCCCCCCTCGCCCCGTCGGTGCCCTCTATATAGAGGTAGCGGTTGGCGGCGGGGGGGAGGGGCATTTCAGCCCATGCTTTCCCCCACCCACCGGCGTCGGGCCGCCGCCTACGATTCCAACCATACTAGTCGTAGGGATCACGCCGACGGGCCGCCACACGCTTGAGATTCACCCGAGATTGTCCTCCACCACTTCCTCCTACCTTGGTCAGCCAGATAGTTGCAGATTGGCGGCTGCTTGTCGCGGCCGTCAGATTTGCCGTTTCCAGCCACCGATGGCTGCGCCAAGCCATGGATTGGTCGGGGAGCACCCCGCACAGCCCCGACAAAGCCCCAACACCGCATGCAGGTACTGGTTCGTCCTCTAGCCGCCGCCATTGGTTTGCCGACAAGTACTCAACCGGTCGTCGCCCGGGCTCGGCGCTTGCGCAGCGGCTCGCTGATGCCGCTCATACAGTGCGACAACTGCACACAGACAGTGCTGTGGCTAACATCTAGCACGCTGAAACACCCTGGATGGGTATTCTTCAAATGCAAAACAACGGGGTATGTTCTTGTTTTCATTTGGCCTTGTTAACCTATTCGGTTCAATTTCGATAGCTTATTGAGATGGTCATGTGTGTAGGAAGATGGATGCTCATTTTGGTTTCTGGAAGAAAAATACATTGATTTATTCATACAAAGAAACTTAATAGATGTTCATGCACTCGTCGCTAGAATTGAGGCTAATGACGCGACTGCATGTGCAATTAGAGAAGAAACTAGAAGGGAAGCAACGCCTATTTCTTTAGAATCAGAGAAGAAGAATGATGAATGCGAGATCAAGAATCCACAGATCAACAATGAATGCATGGAGAAGACGTTGGTCCAACTAGTGGGAGCAGTTATGGAAGTTGGATATCTTCTAAAATGCCTAATTGTGATTCTTGTTTTCTTTGGTCTTGCTATTCTAGCAAAGATTTGGTGACTTATTACGTATCCAATGCCCTTGAAGAAAATAAAGAAGCAAAGAAATCCGTTTTGATGTGGAGCATCCCACGATCATCCCCATGGACGCATCTACATCTCCTACGACACCACTTGGACCAATGACAAGAGCTCGAGCAAAGGCTATCGAAGATAAGGTGAACTCGCTCCTCTCCGAACTCCCACTCTCTACACATGAGACATGGCTACTACCTCAAGTGGAAACAATATGTGTGATCAGGTACTTGGAGGAAGGCCACGGAACAGCTACATCCAATGGAGAAGACGACGAGGACACCGAGTATGAGGGACAAGAAGAAGAGCTACCGAAGAAGCTCCAGCCACCGGACAACCGGTCAGAACCGGACGTCCGTCGCCTGAAGCTCCAGCCACCAGACGACCGGTCGGGACCGGTCATCCGACGCCTGAAGCCCCAGCCGGCCCAAGTCCCAGCCATCGCAAGCTACAGCGAGCGGACGTCCGTCCAGGACTGGACGACTGGCAACACCTCCTAGCGAGCAAACGTCCGGCCCCCACCGAACGACCGACACCATCATGCCCGAGCCAAATCAGGACGACCGACCATCTCCGGACGTCCGGTGCCACTTCAACAGAATGAAAATAGCAGAAGTTTGAACCCTACCGGACGTGCGGACCCTCGCGACCCACCGGATGACCGGTAAAGGCCGGACGTCCGCTGCCTGTGTGTGCATAGTTTCGAGACCGAGGCCCATGTACCCTTTCGATTCGCCCCCAGTTGCACTTAGACTATAAATAGACCTCCTCCTCCTCATAGTTAGGGTTAGCAATGGTTTAGCTCATATTAGAGATAGAGTTGTGCTCATCCACTTGGTTATTTCTCCATCAGAGTTCATGACCTCTTCGAAGAAGATCACCCAGGCGAATTCAAGACCCCTTCATGGGAAGACCCCTCAAGACCACCTCATGGAGATGAACTAGCTACTTGTATCGTCCTTTGTTGGATTTGAATCATGTATCTCTTTGTGTTTCGAGGATCTAGCACATGTGTAACCGAATCTTGCCGGTTTGAGTGATTCTCTTGTGTTTCCCCTCGTGATTTCCCCTTGTGTTCTTCATAGGATCCCCTCAAATCGTGAAAGATCGGGCATCTAGGGTTCTGCCCTACATCATCTTGGTATCAGAGCCAGGTTGATCACGTATTTGGAGCCCCTACCCTTTATTTTCTAGCTTGATTTTGTTGTGTTCTTCCCCAATTTCGAAAATCCCCAACAAAAATAGCCCCAATTTTTTTTATGATTTGTTGGTGTGATGAAGTTTTGTTGGATTTGATCCATTGATTTGATTTGCCACGAGTGGATCTAGCTTTCCCCCATCATCTCCACCATTTCCATCCACAAAATCGCTCAGATTTGACCAATTTTGCCACCTCCACCTCGAACCCTAGATGTTCATCCCATGCCCGAAATCGCCCAGGTACCGGACTTCCGCTAGCTACCGGACGTCCGATGACCGGACGACCGCTCCACCACTGGATGTCCGCTGTTTCCTGACGAAACTGAAAAAGTTCAGTTCAGCCACCACCACCTCTCCACCTTCACCTCCGCATACGCACTCCGATACCACCATCGCTTGCCCGGTATCAACTCCGACAATTTTGACACGTTTTCTTTTGAGAATTTGAGTTGTGGTTTCCGTGTCCTTTCATGTTTCGGCTATATAGGTATAGTTCGACATCAACATCACCACCGCTCATCTTCGCCGCGGACTCGTCATCGCCAACAACCGTTCGACAATTTTGACACCTTCAACCGTAAGCAAGGATGGTAACCTCAACGACATATTTGTCTACTCCTTTCCATTGCATTGATAACCACCATAGCCCATTTTGTGTACCTTGCCTATCAAGACTAGCCTTTGAGTATTGCTGGCAACGTCACTTGCGCACATTAGTGATCATACTTCCCATACCATACATACCATATCATCGTGGTGCATATCTTGGTATCAACTCTTGTGTCACAAAGTTGTCATCGCATATACACAATTGCTATCTTGGTTTGTCAAGGTTTGCATGAGAAAAGAGCTCAAAAGAGAAAGAACCAAACAAGCTTTTAAGCAAAAGGGAAAGATAAGCAAAGAGCTTATAAGCAAGTACCATAGCATCATACTACATTAAGATTGTCATACTCGATCATCTTGGATCATATCACCGGAATACCATACATATAGCATACTTGGGATAGAAGTTGTTGCATTTTTTCTTAGTAGGTTGTGCACAAGTTTCGTATCCGCCTATAGTGCAATCTTGCTAGCGTCTCTCTAGTGTTGTGCAACAAGAGCATTTTTGTGGATTCCACATTTTGGCTTATCCCTTGGTTGCATGACCCCACTTATCTATTTGCGTGTGTGTTTCTCTGTACCATATCTTGCTATTGGTCTACTTGTTGCATGTGCAAATTTGTGAATCTTTTCCAACATTACATAGGCTCACTAACAATTGCAGCAAATTTTGTGCCACCATCCTAACCGAGCTCCACCATAAGCTTTTACTCGTGTAGGTGTGAGAACCGAGAAGAATTGGTACCAATTGTGCTATTTCCTTGTTACATATTTGAGTGAACATTGATCATCTTCAACATTGGTCAAGGTACATTTGGTATAAATTCTTCTCTTTCTTCCACTCACATATTTACTTGGAATGATGGATAGGCCAAGTTCTTCTACCAACCAACTCTTCATCGAGCAAGACGACGACATGTCATCCTATGTCACCAAGAGCCACCTCTTCGGTGCACAAAGAGCTTTGCATCAAGAGCAACAAGCAATGAGCAACCGCATCGACAATCTCGCCACTGACTTGCGACTCTCCGAGCAATGAACAAGAGACTACTTCGACAACAAGTTCGACGCATACAAACAAGAGAACGATGGAAGAATGGATGAGATATGTGCATTGTTGGTAAACCGCTCTTTTACCACTTCGTCCTACTCAAGACGGAGCCACTCGAGTCGACACTCTAATGACACCCTCTCCGGCTCAAGTACACCGACATCAAACACTCTATGTTGATCCGCGCTCCAAGACCGTCAAGCAAATCTCACTCCTCTACACGACAATCATCCACAAGAGCAATTCGACGAGCAAGCACATTGTCATCGCCAAAACTAAGCTACTCTTGCACAAGCACAAGAAAGGCAACGTTAACGTCACCAAGAGGAAGAGCGAGCGCACCAACACCAAGACGAACAAGATGCCGAGGCTCGACGTGTTCAACAACAACGGCGAGAAGCTCAAGCACTTGAGGCACAACGTGCCCTTCTCGACACAAGTCGCAACATCGCCGCATGCAATCGACAAACGCGTGAACAAGAAGAAGCACTTCGCGATGAAGTTCAAGAGAGGATTTATCAAGCACGTGTGCATCGTCAAGTTCCTCAAGCTCCTCCAAATGCTCGACAAGGTCCTCCACAACCTTGACAAGAACCTCAAGTTCACCAAGAGCATGATGACTATGGAAATCCTCCACGACAAGTGCAAGTTGAGGGAGACAATCCTCCGTGTCAAGGACGTCATCACCCTCGACCCCAACACAATGAAGAGCAACACTACAGAAAGCTCAAGTTCACCATGCCCAAGTTCACCGGAAGCAATGATCCCGAAGAGTACATTTCATGGGCATTGAAGGTCGACAAGATCTTTCGTTTGCACAACTATGAGGAAGAGAAGAAGATCGCCATGGGATCCCTTGAGTTCCAAGAATATGTGCTCATATGATGGGAACAAGTCCTTGAGCGCCGCGAAGCAAGAGGTGAACCACCAATCACCACATGGGATCAAATGAAGGATGTCATGCGAGCACGCTTTGTCCAAACATACTACAACCGCGACCTCTTCAAGAAACTCCAACTCCTAAAGCAAGGAACCAAGAGCGTTGAAGAATACTACAAGGAAATGGAGATTGCCATGATAAGAGCCAATGTCACAGCAGATGATGATCAAACTATGGCCCGTTTCTTGAATGGCCTCAATCATCCCATCAAGAAGATTGCCGACTTCCAACCCTACTGCAACCTCATTGAGCTAGTGTATCAAGCTACCAAAGCAGAACGTCAAGTGCAAGATGACTTCAAGTATGCCAAGTACTCTTCCAAGAGCTACTGCTTCTCCAACAACCAAGCTTCAACAACTCCAACACCTTCTACCTCAACCAAGCCATCTACAAGCAACGGCGACAAGTCAAGTTACAAGAAAACTTCGACAACCTCAAGTCGTCCTCCTACTAGAAGCAACTTCAAGTCGAGAGCTTCATCATCTACTCCAACTGATGAGACTGTCAAGACAAGATCCATCAAGTGTTTCACATGTGGCGGCCGAGGTCACAAGTCCTTTGAGTGTACCAACAAGCGCACCATGATCCTCAACGATGACGGAACATATGACTCCATGAGTGAAGAGGAGATGGAAGCCCTTGAGTAAGTGGCCATGCACCGGCGCGTGAACTAAGATGAAGATGATCAAGTCTTTTGTGATGAGGATCCGAGCCCCACTCTCGTTGTCTCCAAGGTCTTGACTCTTCAACATCAACAAGATGAAGACCAAAGATGCCATATCTTCCACACCAAGGCTGGCATCAATGGAAGGTCCGTTAAAGTCATCATCGATGGAGGGAGTTGTCATAACTTGGCAAGTGAAGAACTATGCTCCAAGCTCCAATTGGTCAAGATGAACCACCCGCACTCCTACAAAGTTCAATGGCTAAGCGATTATGGCACTATCCAAGTCGAGCATACGGTGAAAGTTTCCTTCAAGATAGGAGCATATGAAGACACTTTGGAGCGTGATGCCGTTGTCCGTTTGCCACCTCCTTCTTGGTCGACCATGGCAATTCGACCGAGGTGTCATCCACAATGGGCGTACCAATCACTATAGCTTCAGGATGAAAGGAAAGGAGTACGCGCTACGACCTATGTCTCCAAGTCAAGTGATCACCGACAAGCAAGCCACCCATCATGGAGAGAATAGTGAGAGAGCGAACCACCACAAAGAGAGTGAGTGCCACAAGCCCAAATTGAGTGCCTCCATGATGAGCGACAAGAAAAACTTAGTCCTATTTGCTACCAAACGTGAGATGAGAGAAGTGTGTGAGAACCCATCAAGTGTTATGCACTATGTCCTTTTGTGCAAGGACGAGGCACCAAAAAATAACACCTCTCACAATCTACCTTTAATGTTGTCTTCTCTTTTGCAGGAATTCCAAGACGTTTTCCCTGATGAGCTACCTCTGTGACTGCCACCACTACAAGGCATCATACACCGAATCGATCTCGTCCCCGGAGCACCTCTACCTAACAAGGCTCCATACCGCGTCAACCCCAAGGAAACTAAGGAGATCCAACAGCAAGTACAACAACTCATCGACAACGGTCATGTACGTGAAAGCTTGAGCCCTTGTGCCGTCTCAGTAATCCTTGTTCCTAAGAAAGATGGCACTTATCGCATGTGTTCCGATTGCCGTCCCATCAATGCTATCACCGTTAGATAACGTTGCCCCATTCCACGTCTAGATGATATGCTAGATGAACTTAGCGGAGCCGCAATTTTCTCTAAAATTGATCTTAAAAGTGGCTACTATCAAATACGCATCCAAGAAGGTGATGAATGGAAAACCACATTTAAGACCAAATTTGGCTTATATGAATGGCTCTTTATGCCAACGGGTTTATCCGAAGCACCCAATACTTTCATGCGAGTCATGCATTTTGTTCTTCGTCCATATATTGGTGTATTTGTTGTGGTCTATTTTGATGATATTCTTGTCTTTAGCAAATCCCTCAAAGATCATCTCACCCATCTTAGAACCGTGTTGCAAACCCTTAGGAAAGAGCGCCTTTATGCTAATATGGAGAAATGCCTTTTTGGTGTTGATAAGCTTGTTTTCTTGGGTTTCGTTGTGTCTTCTAAGGGTGTTCATGTAGATGAATCTAAGACCAATGATATTAAAACTTGGCCCCAACCAACCAACTTGTAACAAGTGCGTAGTTTTCTTGGTTTAGCCGGTTTCTCTCATAGATTTGTGAAGGATCTTAGCACCATTGCTTCACCTTTGCATGCTTTGAGTAAGAAAATTGTGCCATTTGTTTGGGGATCATCCGAAGACACCGCATTTAATGAGCTTAACAATTTGATTACTCATGCTCCCATGCTTGCATTACCCAACTTTGACAAACCTTCTGAAATTCACTGCGATGCTAGTGGTAATGGCATAGGAGGTGTGTTAACGCAAGAGAAGCGCCCCATAGCATACTTTAGTCAGAAACTTTCTGGAGCACAACTCAATTATCCCATCTATGACAAAGAGCTATATGCTTTAGTGTGAGTTTTGCGTGAATGGGAACATTATCTTTGCCCTCGTGAATTTATCATCCATACCGATCATGAAACACTCAAGTACCTAAAGGGTCAAACTAAGTTGAACAAGCGTCATGCTAAGTGGAGTGAATTCATTGAGTCATTTCCTTATGTCATCAAGTACATCAAAGGTAAAGAAAATGTTATGGCGGATGCTCTTTCCCGCGTATGCATGCTTGTCGCAAAACTTGAATTGAATGCCATTGGTTTTGAGCACATTAAAGACTTGTATGCGCATGATCCTACTTTTGCTATTCCTTACGCAAAGTGTTTGACGCATACATCTTGGGAATGCTATTACATCAAAGATGATTATCTTATGAGAGTTAACAAACTTTGCATCCCTGAATCTTCTCTTTGTTTGTTACTTTTGCAAGAATCTCATGGAGGACTAATGGGACACTTTGGATGTGACAAGACATTCGCTACTCTCTCCAAGAACTATTTTTGGCCCAAGATGTTCCGTGACGTCTCACGCTTCACCAACCGATGTTCGACATGTCGCAAAGCTAAGTCAAATGCTCAATCCTATGGTCTTTACATGACACTTCCTATTCCATATCAACCTTGGGGAGACATTAGCATGGACTTTGTACTTGGTTTGCCTAGAACTCAAAATGTAAAGGATTCCGTGGTTGTTGTTGTGGACCAATTCTCTAAGAAGGCTCATTTTATCCCATGCAACAAGATAGATGATGCTTCACATATTGCAAATCCTTTTTGTAGGGAATTCTTGCGCCTCCATGGAGTGCCAAAGGCGGTTGTCTCGAACCGCGATGTCAAGTTCTTGAGTTACTTTTGGAAGACTCTATGCGCCAAGCTCAGAATCAAGCTCTTGTTCTCTTCGGCATACCATCCTCAAACCGACTTCCAAACGGAGGTGACAAACCGAACACTCTCCACTCTACTATGCATGTTGATCAAGAGGAACATCAAGGAGTGGGAGGAGTGCCTACCCATCGCTGAGTATGCCTACAACTGTGCAAGACATTCGACTACCGGTAAGTCCCCCTTCGAGGTCATCTACGGTTTCAGCCCGTTGTCCCCATTGGACATTCTTCCTCTTCCACTACAAGAGTGCATCAATATGGACGCGAGTGCACGAGCAAGCTACCTCAAGAAGATGCATGAAGATACAAGGCACACCATCAAGCGCCAAGTGCAACGACTCGCGACCAAGCTCAACATCAACAAGCAACCCATGATATTCAACATTGGAGATCTTGTGTGGCTACACCTTCGCAAGGAATGCTTCCCCAATGAAAGCAAGTCCAAACTTCTACCCCAAGCTGATGGACCCTTCAAGGTGCTAGCATGCTACAACAACAACAACGCTTACAAGATCGACCTCCCGTGCAACAAGTACAACGTGAGTGACATCTTCAACATCAAAGATCTAGCTCCCTACCATGGTGATGAAGATTTCGATCCGAGGTCGGATCTTTCCCAAGCGGGGGGGGGGGGATGATGCAGAGCATCCCACGATCATCCCCATGGATGCATCTATCTCCTACGACACCACTTGGACCAATGACAAGAGCTCGAGCAAAGGCTATCGAAGATAAGGTGAACTCACTCCTCTCCGAACTCCCACTCTCTACACATGAGACATGGCTACTACCTCAAGCGGAAACACTATGTGTGATCAGGTACTTGGAGGAAGGCCATGGAACAGCTACATCCAATGGACAAGACGACGAGGACACCAAGTATGAGGGACAAGAAGAAGAGCTACCGAAGAAGCTCCAGCCACCGGACGACCGGTCGGGACCGGACGTCCGGTGCCTGAAGCCCCAGCCGGCCCAAGTCCCAGCCATCGCAAACTACAACAAGCGGACATCTGTCCAGGACCGGACGACCGGGGACACCTCCTAGCAAGCGGATGTCCGGCCCTCACCGGATGATCGGTGCCATCAGCCCGAGCCAAATCAGCGGAAGTCCAAAGCGACCGGATGACCGGCCATCTCCGGACGTCTGGTGCCACTTCAACAGAATGAAAATAGCAGAAGTCCGAACCCTACCGGACGTCCGGACCCTCGTGAGCCACCGGACGACCGGTAAAGGCCGGACGTCCGCTGCCTGTGTGTGCACAGTTTTGGGCCCGAGGCCATGTACCCTTTCACTTTGCCCCCATTTGCACTTAGATTATAAATAGACCTCCTCCTCCTCCTCCTAGTTAGGGTTAGCAATGGTTTAGCTCATATTAGAGATTTGCTCATCAACTTGGTTACTTCTCCATCGGGGTTCACGACCTCTTCGAAGAAGATCCCCCAAGCGAATTCAAGACCCCTTCATAGGAAGACCCCTCAAGACCGCCTCATGGAGATGAACTAGCTACTTTTATCGTCCTTTGTTGGATTTAAATCATGTATCTCTTTGTGTTTGAGGATCTAGCACATGTGTAACCGAATCTTGTTGGTTTGAGTGATTCTCTCTTGTTTCCCCTCGTGATTTCTCCCCGTGTTCTTCATAGGATCCCCTCCAATCGTGAAAGATCGGGCATCTAGGGTTCTACCCTGTCCCTACATCACATTTTCATGCCTGAAATTGAAATGCAAATTACTGATTTAAAGGCCGGCGCGGGCGGCGGCTATCGGCCGCCGCCCGCGCCGGCCCGCAAAGCCGCTTTTTCACGAATTGTATACGTATTTTGCGGGTCGGCATTATACGGGGTCTGCTAGAGATGCTGTTAGGATCCCTACAAATTGCCACTCCAACTCCTCTGTGCCAATTGTTTGATATTGCCCCATCTATATTAATTTTCATATAACTCTCCGGAAGTGGCAGCCATCGTTGTGTAACCGCAGTAGCTTGACAAACTGGGCCATGCCCATAAGGTAGGAGTTGAGAAGTTTGTTTGCTGCGGGCTTTGAAAAATGGACTCGTGGACCCCCTTAGAAAAACACATGTATCCGGGGCGCCAGCCGGTCGGCCGCGTCGCGTGCGTACGATCGTAAAGAATCATGCGTCCCTGGTGCGCCCTCTCCCAGATCATGTATCTTCTCCACCAACAGATCTTCTCTTTTTCCTTCTTTCTTCCTGGTGGACCAGCACCGCCCGGTGAGCTCGTGCGGCCGCGCGCCCTCGCCCCCCACCGTCGACCAGCGGCATACCCCCTTGCGCCGCAGACCCACCCCTACTACTTTTACTGGGCTCTTCACATGCTCCGTGTAGAGGACACCATGGCCACGCGGGACGAGGAGCAAGAACCGACCAGCAAGCCAGGCGGTGCACCTAGCGATGCCGGAGATGCCACCTGGCAGCCCGAGGTTGGAGACGCGGTCACCACATGCTAGAACTAACCGACGTCAAGCTACATCCATAGTGGAAATTTGCTGGAACCGACCGATGTCAGAGTTACAACCACGATGGAAATTTGCTACAACCGCGACGAACATTTTTTTGCTGGAAACTACAGCGAGGGTTGCAACCGACGCAGTTAGGAGCTACAACCCTTTTGACAGATGTTACAACCATGGCCAATGGCCGGCGGGCGACAAATGCTACAACCATGGAACGAACGAAGGATGCAACCAGCAACAACAAATACAACCCTTTGACAAGATGTTATAGTCATGGATGACAAATGTTACAACCATGAACGACCCCGGCGACGAGGAATGCTACAACTATGGACAACAAAGGCTGCAACTGGCACCATCAGATGTTACGATCGTTTTGTCAAGAAGTTGCAACCCACGACGCCTAGAGACGACGATGCTACACCCTGCATGGCGAGTTACAACCAGTGACGACGGCAGAAGCTTTTGCTGCAACCGTATCGATTTTTTGCTACTACCGGCGCTTTTTTCTGCATCCATTCATGAACTCCCACAGTGCTTCACGGGAGGTGAGATGTTGGTGGTGGGTGGCTGCGAACCACGACGGCGGCGACGAGCAGGACGACTATCTAGCTTGAAGCGAGGGGCGGTGCGGTGCTGCGACCGGAGGCGATAGATTGCCGCGCCGCACATTCGAGGAGTCGCGCGAGACGCGGGACCAACGCGGGGAAGGAGAAGCTCGGGGCGAACAGTTTTTTGCCCGATCCAATGGCCCACGCGGCTCGCAAGCGACCGACCGAAACTTTGGGCCGGCGCACCCGCGCCTAGTACCGCCCATCTTCTTATGCCTCACATACCATGAACATGGACATGACCAGTGATTTTGTTTTTGAGATAAACATGACCAGTGATAAAGAGACCTGTGATGACAATCCATGAACGTGGACATGAGTGTATGACGGCCCAGTAGGCCGGCCTACAAAAAGCCCATAAAGTATAGGGAGTGTGTGATCCGATGTGGCGTTGCTCATGCGGAACCATTCTGCGTCTGGCTAACCCGGCAAGCCCTATCAACAGCTCGAGGCCCTATCAACACCTCCGCCTCCTCTCCCAGCGATGGCTTCCGCCGCCATGGCCGCCTCTTCCAGAGCCTTGTTCCGTCCGCATCGCCTCCTCCTCCTCCCTGACCCTCGCCGCCGCCGCCACCTCTCCGCCAGTGCTGTGGCTTCAGCAAACGCCGCAGCCACGACCGTCCGGCGCGGAGTAGTCGACGTTCTCCGGGAGCGCGGGCTCGTGGAGGCTACCACCTCCGAGGCGTTCGGTTCTTCCTCGGCAGCTTCTGGGGAGCAGAAGCAGCTCAAGGTTTACTGCGGCTTCGACCCCACGGCCGAGAGCCTGCATCTCGGCAACCTCCTCGGCCTTGTCGCGCTCTCCTGGTTCCGTCGTTGCGGCCACACCGCCGTCGCGCTCGTCGGCGGAGCGACTGGCCGCGTCGGAGATCCCTCCGGAAAAAGCGCCGAGCGCCCTGAGCTAGACCTCGCCGCCGTGGTCGCCAACTCTGACGCGATCAAGTCGCTCATCGCTCAGATCCTCACCCGCGCCCCCGAGCCATCTCATCTCGCCCAATCTGGTAAAGACGCGATTTTGGACAAACATGAAGATGCTCTTGCCAATTCTGACCAGGATTTATCAGAGAACTCGGGCAATGCGGGGGAAAGTATGGGTTCCTTTGTTATCTTGGATAACTACGACTGGTGGAAGGACATCACATTGCTTGATTTCCTCAAGGAGGTGGGCAAGTTCGCGCTGTCGGGACGATGATTGCCAAGGAGAGTGTGAAGAAGCGGCTCAATTCAGAAGATGGTATGAGCTACACTGAGTTCACCTACCAGCTTCTCCAGGGCTATGACTTCCTGTACATGTTCAAGAACATGGGTGTCAATGTGCAGATTGGGGGTAGTGATCAGTGGGGAAACATCACCGCGGGTACCGACTTGATCCGGAAAATTCTCCAGGTTGAGGGAGCGCACGGTCTGACATTCCCACTCTTGCTGAAGAGCGATGGAACCAAGTTTGGAAAGACAGAGGATGGGGCTATTTGGCTCTCATCAAAGATGCTCTCCCCTTACAAGTTTTACCAGTACTTTTTCTCAGTCCCGGATGTTGATGTCGTAAGGTTTATGAAAATCCTTACATTTTTGAGCTTGGATGAGATTCATGAGTTGGAAGAATCGATGAAGAAGCCCGGCTATGTGCCAAACACAGTTCAAAGGAGGCTTGCAGAAGAGGTGACACGCTTCGTCCATGGCCAGGAGGGAGTGGAGGAGGCCTTGAAGGCAACTGAGGCCTTACGGCCTGGGGCACAGACACAGCTGGACTCACAAACAATTGAGGGAATAGCAGATGATGTACCGTCGTGTTCTTTACCATACGACCAAGTATTCAAGTCTCCCCTGGTTGATCTGGCTGCCTCTACAGGTTTGCTCGCAAGCAAATCAGCGGCTAGGCGGCTTATAAAGCAGGGTGGTCTGTACTTGAATAACACGAAGGTCAATAGTGAGGATAAGTTGGTCGAGGAAGGTGATATAGTTGATGGGAAGGTGCTGCTGCTATCTGCCGGAAAAAAGAACAAGATGGTTGTGCGAATATCTTAATTATTCTGATATTGTTTGTGTCTAATTTTTTGCTGGCGAGGAGAAAAAGTAACAGCCCTGTACTCATATTAGCTGTCCTGAACATACACATTGCTTTACTGGAAATGCTACACCAATAATTTGATCAGGATATTTGGCTTGCTGATGGCTGTTGTGAGCGGCATTGCCCCTTGTACTGGTCATTTTGCTTTAGTATCACACGTTTGCTATTTGTTTGTAAGTTTCCTGACCTTTTGTTCACTCTTCGTCGATCTTCGTAACATTTGAATTTGGATAGTTAGTGGCAGTTTTTATGTCAGCATCTTTGGATTGTGCAGTCCTTGCACATTCAGTATCTCTAAACAAATATTTGGTGACATTACTGAAAGGACTGTTCATTCGGACATGTAAGCATAGGTAGCAAACTAGACCAGAACAAATTATGTGTAAACTAATATGCGCGTGATATGTGCCCATGTAAGCTGTAGTTGTAGGTTGCTGAGACATCATCAATCACTCTGGTTGTTGATACGAATTTCCTAATAGTCTGCTTCTTGCCCTGGAATCATTGGTGCCTTGTTGCCATGGGCTTAAGCGGGGCTCAACCTGTTGAATTTTTAAGTTGCACTAAAGGTACACCTCGATACATACAAATAGATAAAAGTCTTCAGTGTAGCCAATGATGTATCGCGTGCGTTAACTTTGGAGAGTTTTTCTGTTGTTTTTGGGGGATTCTGGAAGCAAAGATACGATGGAAATGCATGCAGGGACTTGGCTGGTTTCAGTTTTCTTTGGTGTAAAAGCAAGCAAGAGTTGCAGTGCACGGTTGGACTTGGATCCCTGCAGAATTTAGTCCGAGTGATTTGTACAAAAGCTACTCCTTCTGTCCCATAATATAAGAACGTTTTTGACACTAGTGTAGTTTCAAAAACGTTTGTATATTACGGGACGGAGGGAGTACAAACGAAACAATGTAGTATAAGGCGATTGCGTCAATATGGTTTTGTTTGTGTGTGCACCTGACCATGACCAGCAGCAGCAGCTGCTGCGGCTGGAAACGGAGATGAGGCGGCGGTTGGTCTGATCTCTGATGGTTGCTTGTTTCCCGCACCAACACAACAAGCAACCACCCGACCTGTCCGCCTACAAAATCCAAAGGAAAAAAAACATTAGGGTAGTAGTAATGTATTCCTCTTGGCTTGTCTCGGCCGGAGTCCTCTCCACTCCACGCAACGCAGACAGGAGGAGTAGGAGGAGAGGAGAAACCCCTGCGCAAGAAAGAAAGAAAGAAAGAAACCAAAAGGCGATCGAGTCCTTGACAAGCACAGAAGCAATCGGAGCCGCCCCAGCTCCGCACGCCTGCTGCCGCTTGCTTTTATCCAACGACCTCGCCTTCTGGTGCGTGCGTGCAAACTCCATCCAACGAGCTCGGACATGGCGAAGCCACGCCGGAGCAGATTCGCTTTCGCCGGGTATATCTTCCTTGGACACCCTTACTCTTTTCTCTGTGCCCCGTAGAAATTTGAAGCTGCCGGCTGTCTTTCTTTGGGCGCGCATGTTGTTCTTCTCTGTCGTCATGGAAGCTGCCTCTTCTTGCCAGGTGCGGATGCTTCGGAGGCCAGCTTCGGGGGAAGGTGGCAGAGGTAAGGAAGGAAGGAAGGAATTCTTGTGCCTATGGGTTTCCGTTGAAATTAAGCTGCTGATGCTTGCATTGGAGCTGAGATGACGATCCATGGTTGGGGGTGCACTGCAGGATGAGTACCCGGTGAAGCTGCATATCTACGATCTCAGTCAGGGGATGGCGCGGCAGCTCTCCACCACGGTGCTCGGCAAGCCCATCGATGCCATCTGGTGAGCATCCTTGAATCATGCAAATCTTTTTCTTCTTCCTGACGACCATCGGGAATAGGATTTTCTTTTCTTTCCCTATAATAATTAATAAGCCACATGCATATGCTTACATGCACGTCTCGCCGTACCAAACTGTGTAACATAAAAGTTTTCCTATATATGTGTATTTGTTTTCAGAGTTTTCTGAAACTGAAAAGTTTGAATTTTGATGATTCCAAATTAAGGCCTCCATGGAGCTCGGTCTCCATTTGGCATTTTCAGTTTTCACCTTGTCAACAAAAGTTAATCTTGACTCACCTTTGAAAAACTTTTAGACGGCCTGCTCGTTCATGTGAGGATTGTCAAGTGGACTCTGCAGGACCTTAGATTCGAATAGAAATTACAGTTAAATTCTGCAAACTTTAGATTTCTGGGCACATCTGTAGTCTTGATTGTCTATTTTACATGCATCTACTCAATCCAGGCTAGCAACTCAGTTGTAACATACTCCGCAAAAAA